>NW_011506563.1:0-2029 GCF_000495115.2 Populus euphratica
TGATATAAGTTATGAATTTTATTAATTTTATTATTTTTTATGTAATCATAAAAAAATATTTGCTTTTAAAATCGAGTATCAACTCTATGACAAGAGATTTGCTTGAGATTTCAATAATTTCATAGAAAACAACTCGAAACAAATTATAAAATTTCAAATCAATCAAAACTAACTAGACAAATATGTGACCTAAGCTTAATCAGGGTTAACAATTTTTTTAATATAATTATATGATAACAGAAATAAACGCTTGTAAAATTAGGAATCAAATAAATATTGGGGTTTTTTTTTTAGATCACGGTAAACCAACAAATATCAAACTCAATAAATTATGTTGCCCAATTAAAAATCAAAAAAATATTAAAAAACAAATTAAAAAAAAACATCTAGAAAAATCAATAAAAATCCAATTGTCAAGGATCAAAATGAAAACAAAATTAATAAAAAGACCTACATGCGAGGGCCTGGTTGGCCCGATGCATCTGGGCCTCCAAAAAAAAACCCAAAGGTGCAAGCCCAAACATGTTTAAATTTAATTTTTTTATGGTCATCCACCCTTGGGTTTTTCTAAAAAAAAATCGCAAGTGATGCGTAATGTATTGCAGCAAACAATGCATTACTTGCTCTTCATTGATTCCAACAACTACAGGATGTTGGAAATTTATGTTAGAGGTGTTTTAAACCCTATAAATCCATTTTCAATCACTTTTTGATCCAACTAAATAACACCCTAGATAGCTAAATAAACATGTTTATACCTTTAAATATCACAAAAAAGGTCAAAAAACCTAAAACCATCTCAAAAATTGCCCAAGATCATATCTATTTTCTCACATAATTTGAAGGTAAATGAACACTTTAGTTAACCTCTTCTCATAAAATAAAATATGTAGACACCAAAATTGACTATTTTGATTATTGAAATCCTTGTTTACCGATGATTTTCTCTCTCTACCATAAAAATTTGGTGACTCTCTTTCCTACTTCATATTAGGGATAAAAAAATAAGGTACATGAATTTTGGGACCAAAAAAGTTTTTTGAAAAAATTAAAAGGGTAGAAAATGGGTATATGGCAAATTAAAAGGACAAAAGTAAACTTTTTTAGTCAATTTCAAAACAGTTATCTAGTTCTTTTGTGTTTTTTTATTTTTGTACCTTGTCTTTCAATTGTGTCATTTCTTAACAAAATAGAAGCAATTAACCTTCAATTTGATAATAAAAGGATGTAATTAATGAGAAAAAAATGTTACTTACTAAAATGAAAAAAAAATACCATTAACTATAACTAAAAGGGATTAGTGTTTTACTGTATTGGGAATTACTGTGAACTGTGAGTGCTTTCACTATAGATTACATTGTTTGGCATTATAGCAAGAGTTATTATAGACTGTGAGTTTTTTCACTATGGACTGTATTGTTTGGGTTTGCTCATTGCTAAATGCATTGTGAATTAGAGATGCGTAATGACAGGGTTGTCCTTGCCATAGAGAATTGCAAAGATTGTAAAGAGGTAGGGTTGTCTTTTTGGTTAGGAAGAAAATGATCAGTTCATATTTTGGTGGGATTGCACGTCCCAACCTACAAACATCTAGCGCTTGACTTCAAGCCTGAATGTTAGGGCTAGACCTGTGGACCTAGCAACAACCCAGGAAAAACATGGATTGTATTGTTTTGATTCACTATAGATTATGAGTGCTTTCACTATGAATTGCACTGTTTGAGTTTATTCTCTATCATGCTTTTTCAAAATTCATAAGAGGGGAAAAGGACACATTGCACTATGAATGATGCTATATCCATAGACTTTTTTCACTATGGACAGCACTGTAGAGCCCTGGGGGCGTTCCTCTACTGTGTTTTCTTGTCAAGAATTATGGGTGGAGACAATGCCTACTCTACCAAAAACTATTGGGTTTGGCTTGGTTGCTGGGTATGCAACGTTGTTGGGTCTGGCTATCAAGCCAGGCCTAGAACCCTTCCAAAAGGACAACATCGTTGGGTCCTACTGCCTAATAACACCCAATAAT
>NW_011506564.1:0-2029 GCF_000495115.2 Populus euphratica
AATTAAAATAAAATCAATTTATTTAAGCTATTAAAATCTACAATTTGAGTAATATATTTTTATTTTTTTAATAAAAATATTTATATTATTTAAACATTAATTTTTATTAAAAAATGATACAATCCCACATCATATCACACGAGAGATATCAAAGTTGAGGCTTAATTTGTTTTTTAAAAAATTCCCAATCTGGTTATCCTATACATGGATGGTTATGTTTTTTATTTAAATTTTAGTTTGTTTACTATCTTTGTCAATTATTTTATCATTTAATTAAGATAAAATCAATTTATTTAAGCTATTAAAGTCTATAACCCAAGTAATAAAAAAAGTTTTTAAAAAATATTTATATCATTTAAACATTATTTTTTATATAAAAAATAATACAACCCTACAATATATCACAAGTTCATCCAGTAATCCAGTAGTGTTTCATAAGAGATTAGGCTTGATTTTTTTTTTTTTTTGAAATTCCCAATATTGTCAATCTATATAGAAATGTTATTTTTTAACTCAATTATCCAATCCAATTTAAGTTTGTTTTTAAGGATGAAATAACAAAGAAATAAATATTGATAGCCAAAATGAAGAAAAAAAAATTGTTATAGGAACAAGGACATCCACAATGATTTATGATAGAGAGTACACTAGTGAGCAAGAAAAATGCATTTTCTTTTAAATCATGGTTATAATTGTAATAATGAAGTGCTAAGATAAATTTTACGATAGCATAAGTAAATTACTAATAAAACTTATAGATCTCGGGGTCGGTTACTGTTCATTGCACTGTAATGTAATTTTTTTTTTTTAATTTTGGCTCTCAAATTTTTTTATCACAATTTCATCCCCAAAATCAATTAGAATAGTCTCGCATGTTGAAATTTATTTTTGTTATTTTATCACAAAGTATATTTTGATTATAAATTGAAGATTAATTTCATAAAATAAAAATGTATTTTGTATTTAAAAATAGAAATTAAAGGAAAATGAATAAATAAAATTTAACCAAACAAAACGAAGCAGACATCATTTTGACATTATTGTCACGGAAAAAACAAATTTGCTCCCTGTAGGTTTTAGATTCTCTATTGTTTGATCCTTTGTTATTTTAGGGTTTCACATTGCAATTCCAAACATTATTTATTTTCTGTTTCAGTCCCTAAACATTGAAAAAAAAATCATTAAAAAAATATTAAAAAGAGAGAAAGTGATTGAATGATAATATTTTGGCTAACAAAAAAGTGTTACTGGGGTTCTCTTTTATAGGGGAGTCCGACAAGGGTGAGGTTATCCTTTAACCAAGTTCAAATAAATAAATCACTATTAATAATATTTTAATTTGTTTATTTTAATTTTTTTTTTAGTGATTTTAGACTATTTTAGGGTTAAAAACAGGTTTGTAAGGATTTATAGGATATTGTTTAGGCAATGTAATATGCTTTTTTTAAAATAGATTTTTGTTTTGTCAGTGCCCAATTATTTCCTTTTTAAAATAATTATTCATTTAATTTTAATTAACACCTTGCACTTATTTATTTATTTATTGTTGACATTAATATTTTATTTCCATTTTAATTAGTAACTTTTTAAAAATTGTTTAGTTCACCATTTTTAAATAATAGTTATTTGTTTAATTTCAAGTTGCTTCAAAAAATTATTGCGGTTTATCTTTAAATTATTTTTTTAATACTTTATATAAATAAATTATATTTGCATGCAATATTTATAAAAATAAAAGTTAAACAAAACATAACTTCTAATATAAAATAAATCAAAACACAAAAGACTACAAAAAGAGAGGTAAAAACACATGCATGATTCTGGCATCGGAATATCAGCAACATGACTGTGGTTTACCAGCAATTCAGTGAAAGCCTTTGTAAAGATCAAGATGGATTTTTAAAAAATAACATTAATAAGTGAAGATCAAACTTTAATTAATTTAATTCCAAGTATAAACAAGGCTTGATCAAAAGACTTTCTTATTTGATTAATTATAAATTTATAATTTATTTAATTATAAATTTTA
>NW_011506623.1:0-1980 GCF_000495115.2 Populus euphratica
TACCCTAAAATCAACAAAATTTAAAATAAATTGATTAATAATTTGTTTTTTTTTTTTCATGAATGTTCAAACAGTTAAAATACTTCTTTATTCCTAGAAAAAAAATTATAAAGTTGTTGACCAATGATTTTTTGGTTTTTCCCTTCTAAAAATGCAATAAAAATATATATTTGTTAGAAAATAAAAAAAACAAGGTACAAGTGTTGGAGTGCTTTTCTCTTTTGACATGGTTTTTTTTTTTATTCTAATGTCATGAGGAACAAGTGTTGGAGTGCTTTTCTCTTTTGACATGGTTTTTTTTTTTTAATTCTAATGTCATGAAAAATGTTTTAGAAAAATTACTAATATGTGCTCATTATATATTAATGAATGAGTTATGTTTATATCATTTAGACGGCACATGCAATGTCACTCAGTAACCTAACCTTTCACCATATTTTTAGAAGTGTCATCATGTTCTCTTTCTCCCGATGTGGCTCATGATAACGAATGATAGGTTGTTTGTTACCGATAATTATTTCTCTCTCTCTCTTCTACTAGAAAAAATATATAATTATCCTTTGTTTTTGGTATTTTAATTTCTGTTCTTATTCTTTTGATTTTTTATTTTTGTTCTTATTTTGTTATAAAAGTTTTGTTTATTTTCAGTTTAGTTTTTTTTTCAATTAAAATTTCTCACATATTATTTTTTTATTTTGGTATTTTTTTATAAAAGTTTTGTTTATTTTCAGTTTAGTTTTTTTTCAATTAAAATTTCTCACATATTATTTTTTTATTTTGGTTCTTATTATTTTAATTTAAAATTTTTTTCGTGGCCTTTTTGTTAAAGTTTCATTGACTTTCAATTTTATCATTCAGTTAAGTTTTATGTTGTTTTTTTTTTAATTTAACCTTCATTCATTTGATTTTTTTATTTGTTAAAGTTATTTTCATTTCAATTTAGCCTTTCAATTGAAGAATTTTGTTTGCTCTCTAGTTTATTTTTTATTTTGATTTTGATTTTTATTATTTTAATTATATTTTTTAGATCCTTTTGTGTAGTTGATTTCTTTTTTCAGTTTTATTTTTATATTTAATTTGTTGGGGATTGAGTTTTGTATTTTTTTTATTTGTAATGCTTTTAATCTAATAATTAGGATCACAGATTTGAAAAGTCAATGTCATTTGACATCTTGTTTTTGCTTATTTTCTTTTACAATCTTATTATTCTACATTAGTTTTTTTTTAATATTAATTTTGTGATTATATTCAATCTCTTTTCAATAAATTTATCTCCGTCTTATAACTTAGACCACTAGTTTTACAAGCTTTTTTTAAAATAAATTTTGTATTTGATTTTTAAAGACATTACTCTTATTTGTCAATAATTTTTTTTTAATAAATATGAGCTTTATTTTTAGCTTTCTATGAGTTTCGAGATTATTGAATTTTTTTATTGTCTATTTTATTATCTATTTTTATTATGTTATATTATTATTTACTATTTAGCCGGTACTTTTCATTTAAGTTTTACTTACAATCCAAGTTTATATTATATTTTTCATGTTATGTTAAAAAAATATTTTTTTAATAATCTTACTAATAACTATTAATTATTTGTGAAGAATCATGAAAATTAAAAAAATAAAATCCTTGTTATTTAAACTATTTTTCTTCTAGATGATAGTCTATAGTGAATACTTATTTTTGCTTATTTTCTTTTACAATCTTATTATTCTACATTATTATTTTTTAAATATTAATTTTGTGATTATATTCAATCTTTTTTCTATAAGTTTATCTCGGTCTCATAACTTAAACCACTAGTTTTACAAGTCTTTTTTTTTAATTTTTTTTTGTATTTGATTTTTAAAGACATTACTCTTATTTGTCTATATATTTTTATTTTTATATATAAATATAAGCTTTATTTTTAGCTTTTTATGAGTTTTGAGATTCTTAAATTTTTTTATTGTCTATTTTATTATCTATTTTAATTGT
>NW_011506565.1:0-2028 GCF_000495115.2 Populus euphratica
CGTCTAGCTAAGTTTATTATGTCAAGGTGAAAAGGTTACACTAATGGTGTAAGAATAAGTATAATATAAACTTAATATGGACTTCAATGTTTGATACTAACATATTTTATATTTGTTATCTTGTTCACTCTTTAATACTTTGCTTGTTAAATGACTAATCTAGATTTATGTTGTATAACACTTGGTACAACAAATGTTTGGCACTTTCATATCCCATACTGTATGGTATAACCGACACCTGAGCTATGAAAGGAACTTGATTTGTTGCTAACATAAGTTATAATCATGAATGCTTGACAAAATTTACAAGTATTAGCATTAATTGAATAAGATGACTAATGTAATCATGTTAACAATCTATAATCTGATTGGAAGCTCCTTTGTGTGTGGTTTTCAATTGAATAATAAGAGTTTATACTATACTTGTTTGATATACCATTAGTGGAATCTCTAACCTTGACATTTGTTATTATCATTGTTTAATCGTTACATTAATATTCCTTCTCAAAGTTCTCATCTTCTTCTTCTTCTTCTCCTTCGTTTTCTTTATTATTATTATTATTATTATTATTATTATTATGCATTCCCTAAAGAGCTAAAATTAAAATGGAGTAATCCTTATGGGGCCTGTGATATTGAGAATTCAATGAATGACATTGATTTTAAGGAAAATGGACATCGTTTGAAAGCTTACTTTGATAACTTTCCTAGTGAAAATGAATCAACTGGTTTGAATGATCTTGTGGATAAAGGTTGATTATTTTGTTTTTCTCACATTGTTTTTGTGTTTCTTTTTGAGTGATTTTTGCTAGTTTCTCTCACCCCGGTCAAATGGTGGACAACGGTACTCCGTGACTTAAGTCGGTTCTTTCAGTTTCCCACAATAACTGATATCTGTATATATATTTGTGCAATTCTTTGAATCTCTCTTCCAATTCTCATTTGAAAATGGATACTAATCTTGAAAAATTGAAAAAGTATTTTCCCGCTCTACCTCAAAATGCGATTACAAAAATTTACCATACTAGATGTGCAAGATTGAAATTGTTAATGAATCATGGAATTTCTAAAGATATTCGCTGGTTGATTGAAGCAAAGGTCCGATTATCAGGTGAGTCCTCTAACTCCTTCATTTCACATATGCCTAGAACAGGTAAAAGCACTTTTGCAAAGAAACGTCGTGCAAAACGACTGAAAGTCTGTCATCGATATGCTAGATGGACTTGTAATACACAATGTCGTTCTTTAGGAATGGTATCTATAAACTGTGAAGATAAAATATAATTCATTAAGGATGGCCTGAGTAAGGAGTCTTTAGATAATCTTCTATTGACTCTTGAGATGCATCCTAGTGGAGATATGCATCGTGTAATTCATGATTTATAGCCACTATTTCATAAAGAACATGATCGACTTAGTCTTGGGAATCTAACTAACAAAGACCATATTTGCCAATTTTTAAGAAAACTGGATGGGAAGTCTATCCCCAACCCATAGAGGGCGTTCAAGCCGTTCTTGGATGTAAAACCAAGGAAAGACGTGAGCCACAATCACAACTACATGTACATACACAGGCTCTTTTTTTAAATAAATAAATAAAAAGAGAGAGAGAGTGTGTGAGACTCCAGCTAGCCTACACATAGGTGGTATGATTGCTCTTTTAATTTCTCATCTATAAAATCCTCTCTTCCTTCCCTTCATTTCCACTCAACACATACATTCAACAAATACAGAAGCGTGTAAAAATGGCAAGTTCCTCAAGTCATCATATAAGAAATATTTGTGTTTTCGATGGATCTAGTCTTGGGAAAGAAAAGGAGTTTTTAGAATCAGCAAATCATCTTGGTTAAGTGCTAGCTGAGAGAAAGATTCATTTAGTGTGTGGGGGAGGCAGTCTTGGGTTAGTGGGAGGTGTGTCAATAGCTGTATTTTTAGGAGGTAATCAAGTTTTTGGGGTCATCCCCGAAGCTTTAGCACAAGGGGACATCAATGGAAAAACAATTGGAGAGGAACTTCAGGTCTCCACAA
>NW_011506921.1:0-1647 GCF_000495115.2 Populus euphratica
TTTTAGTTGTCAATAGGATTATAAATGCTATAAACGACTAGTTTTTCTTTAAAACACACACACACACACACACACACAGTTAGTCTAATTGCAAAAGTAAAAAGAGAATCCAAGCATATATTATATACAAGCTATTTTAAGAGTAAAACAACTTTAAAATCATCAATCATTGATTATATTCTAATTTGTTCTATACAAGCTCGTCTAATGGCAACATTAAAAAGAGTGACCATAATACTAGGTGGCAACTCCATTCTATTTTTCTACTGATAAAAGACAAGAATTCCTTGTCTTCCTATAATTTCCAGATACACCCACACACCATTTAGTGTGGAGGGTGATCGCCGCGATGCCGCACACGTGCGACAATTTACAAGCTATTCTAAGAGAAAAACAACTTTAAAATCATCAATCATTAATTAAACTCTAATTTGTTTTATTAAAAACTTCATATTTTAGCACAAAGTAATTAATAGAGATGATGACCCTAGAATTAGATTCTCAACTTGGCTTCTTGTATTCGAAGGAATCCTTGGCCTAGAAGGGTATTGATTCTAACATTTTGCTCGAATTATAGGCATTTAGGTTCGGCATGTAGCCAAGCCCAATGAGGTTAGGTCTTAGCATCTTGTCAGACCCATAAGTGTTAGGACTTGGTGCATAGCCAAGTTCAAAAAGGTTGGGTGTGACATCTTTTCAAATCCACATGTGTTTGGGTTGGGCACATAGCCAAGCTCAATAAAGGTTAAATTTGACATCATGCTAGATTCGCAGGTGCTTGGGCCCAATGCATTACCGAGCCCAAGAGGGGTTGGTTCTAGTATTTTACTAGACTCAAAGGTGCTTGTGCTTAGCGTACAATTGCGTCTATAGGGGTTGATGCCAGACCCACCAACATTTAAGCTTAGTGCATAGTTGAGCTTAGAGGAATTGAGCATGACATCTTGCCATACCCTTTTGTTATGGGTCAGCTTTTATAGAGCTTATATAATGTATCTTTTTCCTTTTGGTCCATTCTAGTTATAGGCTTTATAATAAAAAAGGTTTTCAGTATGAAATACATCGATCCATTAATACCTATATTCAAATTAAAGAAGACATTTAAGCCTGCTCGGATGTAAAGTGGGCTTGCAAGGAAGAGATTAATCATCTTAAAGATATGGGTTGTAGATTACATACTTAAATATTTAATTTAAGTACATAAAATGTAGTCCTAAAATGCATACCTTTTTGCTATAGCTCAGCCTTTGCTTAGCTTTTGTAATGGATCTTTTTTCTTTTGATCCATTCTAGTTATAGGCTTTATGAGAAAAAATGGTTTTCAATATGAAACACATCGATACATCAATAAATATATTCAAATTTAATAAGACATTTAAGCCTACTTGGATGCAAAGTGGGCTTGTGAGGAAGAGATTAAACCTTTTAGAGATAAGGGTTGTAGATTACATATTTAAAATTTCAATTCAAGTGCATAAAATGTAGCATCCAACAAGTAATAGTCAATTAAAGGATCTATTATTTAACATATTAATGGTTATATAGATGTAAAATGTATAATAAATTTCTATTGAATGTATTATTACTTTTTTTTAATATATATTGATAATGCTCCATAATTCAGTATGTCAGAAAACTTGATTTTTT
>NW_011500550.1:0-15187 GCF_000495115.2 Populus euphratica
TCAATAAATTGAATATATGATCTAAGATATGAAATTAAAATAACCTTATAAATAGAAAAGCAAAACAAACACTAGAAAAATATTTTAAAAATACTTTTTTTTTTAAAAAAAGTTGACCCGGGTTGATCTTTTAGATTTATTATCCAGGTCATAACACTAAAATGACACCATTAAAGTCAAACCCAAAAAAATAAAGAAGTAAGATTCTTAATAAAATAAACATTGATGGATGAGATTGATAAAAAAAAAATAGCAATTAAAAGAATTATGACTAAATTCAACATAAAACTTAAAAGAAATTAAATGTTTTGGGAAAAAATCAAGTGAAATTAAATGTTTAGAGATGTAATTGTAAAAAACAAATCCATTAAGAAAATGATTAAAAAATAACAATTAAAAGAATTATGATCAAAATTGACATAAAAATTAAATGAAAATAAATGCCTCGGGGTAGAATTGAAAAAAAATCAATTAAGAAAATAATTCAAAAAAAAACAAATAAAAATTAAAAGAATGAGGATCAAATTTAAAAATAAATTAAAAAAACAAATGACTAGGGATGAAATAGAAAATAAAATTCAATTAGAAATAATCAATGTAAATAAAATAATTGAAAATAAGAGAGGAGGAATTGAATCAAAAGTAATTTCGAGCCAAACCATGCCAAATTATCATACACGAGCCACTTAAAGAAGAAGAGGACGTCGGGATAAATCAAATGATGTGGCAGAATTTGGTTATAATTGTTAGAGCTAGTCGCACGCGGCGCTAGAATGCAATGAAGTGGCTAACGTGTGCAAGACGCTCGTTAAAAGCTTTTTTATTTTTTGTGTAAAAACCAAAAATATCCTTAAAACTAAACAATATTAAGAAACAAACTATGATAAAATTACAACTAAGCCCTTGAAAACAAGATTAAAAAAATTAAATTGTAAGAATAATGCACTAATTCAACTGTTCTATGAAACATAAAAATATAAAAATGTCCTTATGCAAAAGACATTGCAATATCTTATTTATGTGTTACATTAATAATTTTATTGTGCATTAAAAAACAAATTTATTAAAATAACTCTATATAATTGTTTTAAAATATTTATATTATGATAAAAAAATCATTATGCTCTCAAAGTAAATATTAAAGATAAAATGAATGGATAGTGATATTGGGGCATAATAATATCGCCAGGGGAATTTTTTTTTTTTTGTGGATAACTAACATATAGTTTCAAAATCAAATATATAAATTAATAACAAAATAAATTTTTAAATATAATTATGAATAAATAAATAAATAATGGGCCTATATCGTTGTCTACAATCCCGGCCCACAGGATTGTGCTCGCTTTACATATAACTCACCACTGCAGCTTGCTTGCCTTGTGAAATCTCTCTCTCAAACAAATTTATTTGTTTTTGTAATTGATTGAGAAAGAGAGAACAAAAAAAAAGAAAAGGGAATCAACTGAGACAGAAGATGGCGACGGCAGAATCGTTGGTGGCGAAAATCCAAGGGCTATCAGGCAACGCGGTGGATTTAGGTTTGTTATCGATTCACTTGAAGAAAGCAGATGAAGTGCTGCACAATGAGTCGACTCGGCTTTTGGCTTTTCTTGAACAGCTCGACCCGACTCTTCACTCACTCGGTTATCTTTATTTTTTGTAAGTCGCAGCATTATTCTTTAAAAAAAATACGTTCACTGTGATATGTTTAGCTAGTTAAATTATTATTATTGTTATGAGATAGTTTTATTGTTAAAAAGAAGAAGAAAGAAGTTTTGGAAGTTTTAGGGTTCATTGTGTTAGAAATGGATGGTTTTTGAAATTTAAGAAAGAGTAAGTTTTGAAATCAGAAGAAGAAGAAGGGTACGAGTATTATGTTGATTTGGGTTTAGAGAATGAGTTACTTTTGTGGTTTTTTATTTTAATTTTTATATATAATTGTATATGTATTTATTTACTTATTTTTAAGTGGTGAATGGGTGGCAGAGAGGCATGCACTTCTGGGCCGGTTACCAATGAGCAAGCGAGAAGACTGGTTTTGATCCTTTCCAGGTTTCTCACTTGTTGTGTTGCAGACCAGATTCGTTTGGCGTCGGAAAAGTGTATTTTATTTTTGTTTACCCTGGATTAAATTTAAAATGTGTGTGATTAGAATGTTGTTTTTCTATTTACTTAGTTGATGCTAACTAATCTTTTTGAGTTGGCAGTCATAGCTATTAGTAAGAGATTCAAAGACCAAGTTTTGATGCTTGATGTACCAATGCGTGGTGTGGCCCCTTTGCTGGAAGCTGTGAAAAAACTACGCTCTTCTTCTGAACATTTGACTGCTTTGCATCCAGATTTTCTTCAACTTTGTTTGTTGGCAAAGTGCTATAAAACTGGTCTTTCCATTCTGGAGGATGATATTTTTGATGTTGATCAGCCACGGGACTTTTTTCTCTATTGTTATTATGGGTGAGTGAGTTGCTGCTTGACCTTCTGACCCGCTGTTGCTTTCATTATGCTAAGCTGCTTTGCTTTTGATCTGCTGTTGTTCAGTTAATAATTTGTTGTGTCTGCTTTCTAATTGACTGTTTCATTATGTAATTTAATTTAGCAATTAATTTCACAAACTAGAAACTTAATAATTTGTGCTTGTCTGATGAATAGAGTTAGTATCTTTTCTCGTTGGGATGATTATGTAATTGAAAATGGCAGGATTATTTTGTAGCTAAGATGATGTTAGAACATCTGCATGGTTGTCAAGTGTGCTCCCACGGAGGAGACTTTAATGGGCTTGCTGTATAAGTCCAAAACCTGTGAGCTGAAATCATTTTAACAAGCATAGCAAACAATTGCACATGAAAACACATTGGAGTTTCCTGCTTTTGATGGTGACATAACCTTTACCTCACCGAGATACAAATCATTTAAACATCTTGCAACCAATTTGTCATCTCTTGTATTTAGATGAGGAATTTCTTTGAATGCATCTGACATTTGACATCATGATAGGGGGATGATATGTATTGGACAAAAGCATTTTCAGAAAGCACTGGAGCTTCTTCACAATGTATGTGATCTAGTTAGAATATGTTTGTCCACTTTGCAATCTACTCATGTTGCAATAGTTTTACTTTGGTACTTGTTCTAATTGCTTCTCTCTCATCTCAGGTCGTGACGGCTCCTATGTCTTCTATAAATGCTATAGCTGTTGAAGCATTCAAAAAATATATATTGGTTTCTCTCATTCAAAATAGACAGGTATGCTTTAGTCTTTTGACATTTATTATATGAATTTGGGATGTATTCAGCAATCTATGTTCATGATAGGATACTCTTAGGACCCCCCCTCCAGGCAAATAGAGAGATGATTGCCTGCTTACAAGTAATTAGTTTTCCAAGCTCATGTGTTTCTTACTTCAGTATTATTCTTCGCTGGCCTGGATTTGCATTCTAGATGAGTTTTGACATCACAAGATCACCGATAATTCATCTCTCCTAATTTATTTTAAACAGCATTTTATGTTTTCTTTCTGTTTTTTTTTTTTTTTTGGTTGTTGCTGGCAGTTCTCAACCAGCCTCCCTAAGTACACTTCTTCAGCAGCTCAGAGAAATTTAAAGACCTTGTGTCAGGTGATTACAACTTCTAAGCTGTATGTTGCAAGCAAAATTGATTGTTGATTTATAGTGTCCACATTAATACTTTAATTATCATTTTTGTCCTTGACAAAAAAAAATTTCAGAAGTTGTTTAACTGAATCTCTAACACAGCTTGCAAAAACAATAGAACCACAACGACTGAGTGGATAGTGTGGCGTGTGTGGAAATGAAGCACTTTTTTTTCCTTTCCCCCCTTTTTAGGTGTGCTTAAAAATACATAGAACTACCCAGCTTGCAAAAACAATAGAAGTTTTTTAACTGAATATGTAACATGGCTTGCAAAAACAATAGTACCACAATGACTGAGTAGATAGTGTGGTGTTTTTGGAAATCAAGCACTTTTTTTTTTTTTACTTTCTCTCCTTTTTAGGCGTGCTTAAAAAAACTGTCCTTTCTTAAATTGGATTATCATATGCATGGAAACTAATTTTATCATAGAACTACCCAGCATCCAGTGATAAAATTCTATTCTAATTTGCTTGGATAAAAGCTGCTTTCACCATGGATATGTTAGGTTGAATCTGTTTTAAAATGTAATGTACCATATCAATCTCTTTGGTCATCGTACATTCATCAAATGGAATAAATGGTAGTCTTTCTTCTTTTCTATTTTTGATGAAATTTTTGCTGTTTCCATCAACAGTGTTTGTGCCTCTTCGTGCTGAATTCTGCAATCATATTTTTGATGAAGTTTTTGGGTTCTATTGTCTTACAAGCTTTCTTTTACCCTTTGAGCAGCCCTATATGGAATTGGCAAGTAGTTATAGCAGCGGAAAAGTTTCAGAATTAGAGACATACATTCAGACAAACAGCGAGAAGTTTGAAAGTGTGAGCCTACAGTTATACATTTCACATTTACACATAGTGAGACAAATGTAAGATCTATTCATCATCATCTAAAACAGGCTTTGCATTCTTTCTCAGGACAATAATCTTGGACTGGTGAAGCAAGTCGTATCATCCATGTATAAGAGAAACATTCAGAGATTGACCCAAACGTATCTGACTCTTTCCCTCCAAGACATAGCCAAAATTGTGCAACTTAGCAGTCCTAAAGAGGCAGAGATGCATGTGCTTCAAATGGTAGTTTCCTATGCAATTATCCTTGATGCTAAGCTTGCAGCAGTTTCATAAATATCTTTCCTTTTATTTTTTGTGTGATCAATTTATTGTAAAATAGTGAAAGTAGAAAGACCACTAATAGTGCACTCCTGTATCTTATACCATAATTTAAATTAACAAAATTTCATTTCAAACTGTAGATTGAAGATGGTGAGATATATGCAACTATCAACCAGAAAGATGGTATGGTTAGATTCTTAGAGGATCCAGAACAATATAAAAACTGTGAGATGATTGAGCATATCGACTCATCAATTCAGAGGTACAGTAGCTGGGATTTTACACTTTTATTTATGAGTTAAGTACTTCCATTCTACTGCCAATTTCAAGGGAAAAATTATTCGAGGATAACAATGAACATACTATAAGGGCCATTGCCTCAAGCTATGTCAATAGTCTTAGATGTGCAACTAGAGGGTGCAGGTTTCGAGTCTTGAGAAGTTCATGCACATGTGATGAACTAGACTATTTTGCAAATATCAACACCCAAGTTCACACTCCAATGGGACTACAACTAGATTCTGATTATGGATCAAAATCTCATAAATCATCTTATGAGCACAAACTATTTGGATGTCTTTGCCAAACATGATTGAAGTGCCTATAACTTTTTTCTCTTAAGTGAATATTAACCTTTTAAGACCATGATAAACTCATTATTTGCACTGTGCATCTTATGGTTTGGTAACAATAGATATGAATTGCATTATTGGTGGGGACACCAAACCCATACTATATATTACATGAGTATATAGACGGAGACAACAAAGAATGGCCCGACTTGTTACTTTTTGGTTGGGAGATTGAGCCCATTTAGGTCGATTTCATTGTTTTTGTTTTATTTGTGTTATTTATGTTAGACAATTTTAATTGATGGATGGAGCTCAATAGTGATGTTTTAGGGTTATGCTATATTTATTCTTTTTGTGAAATAATTTTTTATTTGACTATTCCTCCTCTGAATTCTCCTTCTTCCTAGCTTTTCTTTCCCTACTTTTAATTCCTGGCTTCTTTCTTTCATTCTTTCTCTACTTTTATCTTTCTTTAGATTATTGTCTTATATCAACTTTGATATCAGAGCATAGACTTTTAATTGTTTTTATAGTTAATCATTCTATTAGGGCTTGTGAAAATCTTCAAAATTCAACACTGTTTCTAAAACATAGAAGTTGTGTAGAATCATCAATAGTTGATCTAGATTGGGAAAAAAAAATTATTCATCTTTTAACACAGACCCATTCATCCCTAAACCCTAGACATGTTATTCCCTCAACCACTACCATGACAATCATAACAGCCAATCATCTTCCCTGACTTATGCAGTATATGCGATTTTAACACCTAAGAAAGATGAGTCATGGAGATTGTGTGTGGATAGTCGAGCTACCAACAAGTTTACAATTGAGTATCATTTCTCCATTCCTCGATTGGATGATATGTTAGATGTGATTTCCAAAGCCTAAATTTTCTCTAAGATTGACCAAAAAAGTGAGTATCATCATATTAGAATCCATCCATCATATTAGAATCCATCTAGGAGATGAATGGAAAACTGGATTTAAGATTAAAGATAAATTATATGAGTGACTAGCCATGCTTTTTGGCTTTTCCCATGCACCAAGTACTTTTATGAGGGTAATGACATGGGTGCTTAGGCTTTTCATAGGAAAATTCTTGGTGGTGTATTTTGATAATATCCTTATTTATAGCAAAACCAATGGAGCATTTAGATCACCTCATTCAAGTTTGTACTATCATAAGAAAAGTTTGTCAACGTCAAAAAATGTTCTTTCTTCATGGATCAAGTGGTTTTCTTAAGGCTTATAGTGTCATGTGAGGGAATCTCTATTGATCCCTAAAAAATCAAATCAATTGTAGATTGGCCTGAGCCTAAGAATATTCATGTGGTTCATAGCTTTCTTGAGCTTGTGACTTTCTTTTGTCGTTTCATCAAGGTATTTAGCATCATCATGTCTCTATCATAAATTGTTTGAAACAATGAGTTTCAATGGAGTAAAAGAGATAGTATGACATTTGTGAAGGTTAAGAAGAAGATGACGAAGACCCTAGTAATGAGGCTTCCCCACTTTACTAAGTGTTTGAAGTGGAATGTGATGCCTTAGGAGTTGGTATAAGTGGAGTACATAGTTAGGAACGTCACCTTGTAGCTTACTTTGGTGAGAAACTTAATGAGGCCAAATCAAAGTACTCAACCTATGATAAAGAACTTTATGTGGTAGTTCAGGCCTTGTGCTTTTGGTGCCTTTATTTGCTATCATAAAAGTTTGTTCTTTACTCTGACAATTAGGTTCTTCACAATCTCAACTCTCAAAAGAAGCTCAACCATAGGCATAATCATTGGTTTGAGTATTTGCAAGCCTATTCATTTGTATTGAAATATAATTCTGGAATAGAAAATAAGGCAGTAGATGCCTTGATTTGTGTAACGCTGTTATCCATGACAAGTGTTGAAGGTGCTGAATTTGAGAGACTCAAAGAGAAGGATGAATCTTGTCTAGAATTTGGAGAAATATTCATGACATTGAGAGAATGACAATGAGAGATGAGAGTAGCTGTGTTGTAGATGGTTATTACCTCTAGGAAAGGTATTTGTTTCGAGATAATAAACTTTGTATCCCGAAGACATCAATGCATGATTTTTTGATGTGGGGATTAATGTTGGAGGTTTTTCAAGATATTTTGGAAGAAATAAAGCCATTGAAGAGGTGTAATGTCAATTCCTTTGGTCTAGCTTAAAAAAAGATGTAGCTAAGTTAGTAGGTCAATGTCGAACATGTCAACTAGCTAAGCATAGAAAATAGAACACTAGTCTTTACACTCTTTTGCCTATTCCCATTTGCTCTTGGTGAGAAGTATGAATTTTGTGCTTGGGCTTTTATGTATTGCAAAGAAGTGTGATTCTATCTCTATGGTTGTCCACTATTTCTCTAAGATGACTCATTTTATCCTTTGCACTAAGACCATAGATGCTTCTAGAGTTGTGAAAATCTATTTTCACAAGATTATCAAGTTGTATGACATTTCCCAAACCATAGTCTTGAATAGGGATGCTATATTTATGAGTTATTTTTGTAAGACACTTTGTCATATGATGAGAACTAAGTAGAGATTTTCTAGCTCCCACCACCTCCAAATTGATGGTCAAACTGAGGTGGTTAATAGGAGTTTAGGCAATCTTTTGAGATTTCTAGTGCGTGATCATAATAGGAATTGAGACTTGGTTCTTTCTATAGCCTAGTTTGCCTATAATAACTTCGTTAATAGATTAATAGGCATGAGTCCTTTTGAAGTTGTACTTAGTTACAAGCCTAGAAAGCTTTTAGATGACCTTCCTATTTCTCCTTATACTAGGTTGTCTGAGTCATTTGTACGTAGAGTTCAGGATTTACATGTTGAGATCACAAAGCAGATTCAAGCAAGTAATGTGCAATATAAACTTCAAGTTTATGTATAGACAACACAATAAATTTAATGTTGGAGACCATGATAAGAACTAATAAAAAATTACAGGCATGTAGTGCTGGGCCATTCAAAGTGCTATAATAGGTTCGTTCAAATGCTTATGTTATTAATTTACCACTTGATTTTGGCATTAGCTCCACGTTTAACATTGAAGATCTGGTTGCATATAAAAACCACATCCTATTCCAAATGATCCTTTTGAGATGCCATCTAATCTCATTCTTGATAATCTTAGTGAAACCTCTACCCCTTTTACCTTGATATTACCACAAAAAGATAATATTGATGTTATTTTGGATGAACAAGTTTTTACTAAGGATGGTGAAGTTTAATGGCTTCTTGTTCTTTAGGCAGACTGACCTGATTCAGATTTTCTTAAATTACCAAAAGATACATTGCAGCAGATTGATCCAGTTCTTTAAGGGTTGAGTTTCTTCAACCCCAAGAGAGTTGGTGGGTCGCCAAATCCAGATCATAGATTACATGAGTATATAGACAGAGATGATGGATGGCCTAACCTGTGTTTCTTTTTGGTTGAGAGATTGAGCCCAACTAGGCCTATTTTATTGTTTTTGTTTTATTTATTTGGGTTATTATATTAAACAATTTTAAAGCTAAATAGTTGGATGTTTTAGGGTTATGTTATTTATATTATTTTATTTATTTATTTTGTAAGACAATTTTTGATGATTCGATAAAAATAACAAACTATTTCTTCTCTGAATTCTCTCTTCTGCCTAACATTTCTTTCCTGCTTTTAATTCCTGTAATTCCTGGCTTCTTTCTCCACTTTTATTTTTCTTTAGTTTATTGTCCCACATCAATCATGTTATGTTAACACTAACAAATGACTAGATGGTGTTTTCAACATTGAGACAAATTATTTACAAGGCTTCATTTCAATCTTTGATGATTATTTTGGTAATTCTTAACCTTCTCTATTTTTGTTATACTAGGATAATGATATTGTCAAAGAAGCTGACTGCAGTGGATGAACTCTTATCATGTGATCCTTTGTACTTGGCAAAGGTGAGCCTACTACATTGATTCCTGTAATACTTGTTAGCTGAACTTGTTTAACTAATCAGTTTGTTCCTTTGATTTTTGAGGCTGGAAGAGAGCGTCAGAGATTTGACTTCGATGATTTTGACCCTGTTCCTCAGAAATTCAACATTTAACGGAAACTGGAGGATTTTGGAATACAAGTGTTATTTAATTGAGAATGATGTTAGGCTGCTGCACATGGCTCCATGTTAAAAGAAACGGTAAATTTAAAGCCCTTGTTTCACTTCAGAGCATCAAGATTTTTGGCATCAAATTTCTTTTCTTTTCCTAGGTTTGTCTTTTAGGTATAAGCCGCAGATTATGATAGAAGTCCAGTTTAGTTTGCAACTCATTTCAAGTATTGTATTCATGTTCTGTCTATCTCCAGGACAAAGCTGCCTGCTCTTTATTCTTAATATTTCATGTGGAGTTTTGATATGGACATGAATCTTGATGCCCTGTTGAATTTGCCATAGCCTAGTGCATGTTGTTGCCAGGGTGAGTATAAACATACCAGAATTCTTACATGGTGTGGAAACAAATATTAACAATTAGCAAACAAAACCATAACAAAAGCACTGTTCACTCTTGTTTGCTCTAGGTTTTTGTCAAATTTGTACATTCTAGTCCCTGTATTTGGCAAGATTTACGATTTTATTGTTGAACTTAATTTCTTATTAATTTTATCCTTTAAAGTTATGTTTTCATGGTTTTAATCTAATGTGTTCTTAAATGTTTCGATGTAAGAGACATGACATTTTCACAAATGGCACAAAAGTTTTATTTCATCCCTCAAGTTTCAATTTGTTCATCTTTTGTCCTTGTTCTTTTAGGTTATTGTGTTTTGACTCTGTACTTTATTTTAGTTATATTTTAGTAATTTCAAGTTGAGAGAGAACAGAGAAAGTTGTCCGAGGAGAGAGTGACTTTAGCCACCAGTTACTTCAGTTTTGGGATCTATGAATTGTCTTTAAGCAAGTCTTTACATAAAAACATTCAATGAAAGTTGTTTTATTTTAATAATGTTATGAAAAGTAAATTGGGTCTCATAAAAATATTTTAAACTTTGTTTTGGTATTTTAATAATGTTATGCACAGTGGCTTTAATAGACCATTAAAGTCTACATCGCAAAAATCTCATTTATCTAGTTAAAATCCACTTCTGAACTCAAATTTGAGTTCAGATTTTTCAATATAAAAATCCCAAAAGCTTTGAAGCACGAAAGAGTTGAAATTTCTACTAGCGAACTCACATTAGCCAAACGCTTCATTTGATGGTAATAATTTGGGAGTTCAAGAACACGCAAGGATAGTAGTTCATTTTAAATCTCGGGATGGTCCTTATCCGTTTCACCCAAATACTTTTAAGTAATTATATTGGTGCCATTCAGAGGCGGTAAAAAACCTGAAAAACCAATTAAACTGAAAAAAATAAAAGAATTAATTAGACAAACCAAGAAAAAAAATTAAATTAATCTATTAGAAAAAAAAATTTCTGGATAAATTTTAATTTTATATGAAACTAATTAAATCAAACCAAATTGATTTTAAAAAAATACAGATACTTAATTTTCTTTCCAACCTTAACCAGGGTCAGATTCTTTTCAAGCTAGTTAATCAAAAGCGAGTCTACATTATTTGAAGAAAGAATATATAAGAGCCTATTCGGTTAGTCAGAAAGCTAGATCAATAAAGCTGTGCCTGATAGAGCTTCGCCTTTTGGAGACCCTTTTTTTCTGCCTAGCCGTCACCGTTGCCGAATATTCTATTTTGAGATTTTGAAAAGAGCCTCTTGAATATCATTTCTGCTACTTTTGCTATATGTATGACACATTGAATTCTAGACTTAATAGGCTTTGAATCAAACTACTTTTTTCTTGGCAGAGAAAGCTTTTTTATCCATCAAAGTGACAAGTGAATTGAATTAAATATAGGAAATCAAAGCACAAATGAATGGAAAAGATTTAGAATATAAATTATAAATTGATATTATAGTTGAGATTCTATTGGTTCATGAAAATAGAATATATGAAAATATAAATATTATGTATAAATATTATGTATAAGAATTAGTTAAGATAAATGAAAATATAAATGGAATAAATGAGTATATATGCAAGCTTTAAAAGTTTAATTAGTTTAGGGATTAACTTTAAAAGTATACCATGTTGATTTTATAGTGATGTACTAATGCAAGCTACATTATATTCTTGAATTGTATATTCTTTTAATGATATATATCTCTAGAACTTGCTTCATTTCTTGTTGAGATTACATTCATATCATATGTATATATGAAGATGATAAAAGCAATAGGAATTTTAACCACTTGAGCAAAAAAACTAACCTAAAACATATTATTCTTGGTGAGCTCTTTTGAGTTTGTTTATCTTTTATTTACTTTATCCATGTGTAAACCTTAACTTCTTATATGTTCTCTTTTCCTTGACCAAGGATTAGTAGAGCATATATTTGTTCATATCTTACGGGATTATAATTGAAAATTATGAAAAAAAAAAATGATTCTTGATGAAAAGAATGGGCAAAGTTGCCGAAGGTAAAAGAAAAAAAAAGAAAAACAAACAAAAAAAATGAAAAGGAAAAGTGTTCTATTGTGTTCTTAAAATTTTATGTTAGTGGAGCTTGAAATCAAAAGAAGTTAAATATTGGTGCTTAAAGATGAAAAATTTATGTGCTTTAATGAGATATCTTGTTTAAAAAAATTATTTTATTAATGCTCTACTTCCTTTGGTTTTAACATTTTCTTTTTCTTTCTTTTACCTCACTTTAACCCTAGCCCCATTACAACAAAAAAATAAGATCTTTTGATTCATACATTACTTGTAATATTTTAATAATGAAGATGAGATTGAAGAGCAAACTTATAATATAATATATTTAATGATTGAATTTGAAATATTTAAACACATAAGCCCTAAACACGTGAGTATTGGAGTGTATATTAATGAGATGACTTATCACTTTGACATGATATATATTTCATTTAAATCCCAATGACTAATTAAGTTTTGAAGCTCGCATATAAATAAATTTATGAAAATTTATACTCTTTTATCTTCTTGAATATATTCTTATTTATGATACATATATTTTTAGATATTGATGGGAGATTAAAACATTATTCATAGTTATTTTATTTATTTAGTTTAAGTTTGATTTTATCTATCCTTTCTCGAGGACGAGCGAGATTTACATGTAGGGGTATTTGATATAACCATATTATTCGATGGTTTTACCAATATTTACTTAGTATTTTCCCTATGTTTTATATATAAAATGCCTTGATATTATTTATTTTATATTTTGAAGGCACTTTTGGATATACAACTAAAAAAGAAGTAAATTAGAGATAATCGACAAATTTGACTTTCAATCGATGTGTTGTGTAGAGCTTGAGCTTCAGAGGTCAAAATAAAGTGATTCTAGTGGAATTAGAAAGCTAACATCCATATATATATGTATATATATATATATAAAGAGAAAAAGCATGGAAATCTCAGCCTTTATAGACAAATCTCGCATTATGCTAGTGTTGACCTTCAACCATTCTAACTTGAATATCTTGAGCTAGAGAAGTTTATTTGATGCAAACTTAATTTTTTTTGGATTCCTGACTCGAAGACCTATTACCTTACTAAATTGTAGTTGAACAAGAGCTCATATGATAGAGATATAATTTTTTTTATAAATGATATATGACGAATTCTGTCAATAGACAGATTTTGTGAAGAAACAAGTCCAAAGTACTTCTCTAAGCATCCAAACCAACGTTCAAGTCTTTATTTTGGCAATTTAGCTTCTATAAATCAAAAGTCAAAGCTTGAAGATTTTATACAAGGCTATTTTTTTAAGAAAAATAGTTATTGAAATACTTAAATGTAAATTATCTGTTTAGAAAAGGATTATTTTGTATAAAACACATTAGGGTTTCCTGGGATATAAAAAGAAAGAGAGAAAGGAAAGAAGGGGAGGCCACAAAGAGAAGAAAACACCCTTTTCTTTAAAAGAACATGAAATCATGTATTCTTTTTTCTTTTTGATTAGTTGTTCAATAAACATACAAGACTAAACTTTTTTTCTTTATCGCAAGGACTTAGAAACCTTTGAATTTCAAGAACTATAAGATTTATTTTACCCTTTCTTTTCAGTTTATATGATAAATATGTTTGTTTTCTTATGGTTATGTCTTATGATTATTTATTTTAATTGCTAAAGTGGACTCAAATTTATTATTGTGAATAATCTATTGCTAAGTCTGATATTAAAATTGGAGTTATGGCATATAAACTTGTGAAGTAATTAAGTTTAATAATTATTAATCATAGGGAGAACATTCGAACAAATCAAACATGAATTGTGGATAATTATGTTATCTAGTTAATCAATTTATCCAATTCTTAAGGTTGTCATTGAATTAAATTACTAGTGCAAACACTGTGATTGTTTGATGGTTATAATTAGTTATACGACAGATTTATTAACTAACCAATGTTGAGAAAAAATAAAGATTCAGAATATGAATTGATGTTTCATTTCAATGATCGATTCAGATTTCTGTAGGTGGATATTTATTTGAAACCAAGGTTTGTTCTCTTAATAATTTTTTAATTTAGCTTGATTGTTTAATTCTGCTATAGCCTAGATAACCTCAATCCCCTCTTCCAATTGTGCATAACATAAAAATCTAAACTAAACCTTCTATGTAGGATTGACCCCTTGTTTGCTCTATATTATCTTGTTTATTTAATAAGCTAGGGTAATTAATTTATATGACTGTGACATTGTAATAGGGTTTTGGGTATTATTATATAATTCAGGAGTCACCACCTAGTATTACAGTCACTACAAAACCTAATGGTCTACGAGAGTCTGAGTAAGGAGACTTATTATGCAAGGGGAAGATACATCACCCCTAGTGCACCCTATATAAAGTAAGCTGTATTGTTATTTAATTGTTTCCTAGGTCAAATTTTTATTTGTTGATCTCATATAAGGTTCAAGGCATTGATTAGTATTTAAAAGTGCATTTTTATCAAGGTTTTATATCATCATGTTAGTATCAATAACTTCTTAACTAAAGCATGTTTTATAATAAAATATCTAATAATATAAGATACCTTTAATTTGTGATAAATATTCATTTTAAATGCAGGCCTATCACATAAATGAAAGGATTGATTGATGAGTTTAATAACTAAAATTGAAAGGATAAAGAGATGGTCAAACTTAGACAAGAGATGCTGGTGAAATTCAAACTAGAACATTATTCGGTAATTAGGTCATATCTGGAACTGTAGATCTCAGATTTAGGTCTATTTTATATGGATGGAAAGGTAAGACATAGGCCTACAACTTTCATGTGGAGGTCTGGTTGTAAAAAGCGCATTATCAAGTCCAAATTGTAGCAACAACAAAGAAGTTCGAATTTGTCCTACAACTTGATACTGTTCAATGTTTAGCCCATATCTGGAGTTACAAAAGTCCACATACCCTCCATTTTTTTTCTTGAAAAGCTGAGACAATTTTCTACAACTTTCTTGTTTTCAAGTGGTTCCAATTTTGATGGTATCAATAACTTTTTGGGCAAACAAGGCAAGATAAGGGTTGTCACCAAGCCAAGAGTTAGCCACGCATTCATCAATTAGTCATCAAATCAATAGTTCCCAATTTTGGCCTATAAAAGGAGGCATTTGCCATGCATTTAGGCATCTTGGTCTCCAGATCAAGATTATGGTTTTGCTTTCTCTATTGTTTAATCATTACATTAGTCTTCCATTTCAAAGCTCTCATCAACTTTTTCTTCTTCTTCTTCTTCTTCTTCATTTTTATTATTATTATTATTATTATTATTATTATTATTATTATTACTATT
>NW_011500550.1:15254-15890 GCF_000495115.2 Populus euphratica
GGATTATTTATTACTTTGACACTCCTGCACTTGGGAGAAGACATCAATCTTTTGGTCGTGTCAGGTATATATCTCTTTATGAGGGAATTTCTACCTTATGGGGTCAAAACCTAGCCATTCTAAAGTCTAAATCTTTACATCATGTTTATTTTTTTATATCTTTAATATTTAAGGATATATTTTACACTATAGTTTTATACCCCCTAAATATTAAAGTTTACAGTTAAATCCTAATAATTCAAATATTAATTGAATGAAATAATTGGCGAAGAATTTTTGATATTTTAGCCATACCCTAATGAATAATCTTAAAGTAGTTACAATATCCATTTTGTATTTTGAAACATTATAAAGATGCTTTTTTGTCTTTTTTTAAAAATATACTTGGAAAAAAATTAGGATTCAGTTATATACATGAAAACAATTTTTTTTTTTTGTTTTTGAAATAGGATTTTTTATTTTTGTGTTTTTTTTAGAAATTTTGGAGAAAATTAGGTATTTTATATTAGATTTGTATCATGACACAACGAAAAGATTGATGTCTTCTCTCAAGTGCAGGAGTGTCGAGTAATAAATAACCCGGCAAGACCGGGGTCGAACCACAGGGAGGTTAATTGTACAAATTATAAACAATAA
>NW_011500550.1:17001-27922 GCF_000495115.2 Populus euphratica
ATAAAACCATGATAAAAATGCACTTTTAAGTACTAATATAAAACCATGATAAAAATGCACTTTTAAGTACTAATATAAAACCATGATAAAAATGCACTTTTAAGTACTAATATAAAACCATGATAAAAATGCACTTTTAAGTACTAATCATATCATATAGTGTAAATCTACGTCCTAATATTAAATAAAATTGGTAGAAAAACATGCAATAAAGTCACAATTTTTTTAAAAGGGGTCTTGAAACTTTTTTGAAATTTTTTTGTTTTCATTTAAATATTTTTTATTATTATACAGGTTAGGCCCAACTCATCCATATGGTTAGGGTTGAAAGGTAGCCTAACAGACTTGGCCTCCCTCCTTGCCTCCCTCTTAACTTGGGTTGGACCAGGCCTAACCATGTGGGCATGGGTTCCAAACTTAGACTAGTTGGGCCATCAAGGCCCAATAACACTTTTTTTTTTAAATGGGTTGGACTCAGCCCACCTATATTGCTAGCCTGAAACAAGTCTAGCCCATCCCCATAACTGCTGGTGAAAGCCAACTGTGTAGGACGTGAAGTAATTCAAGTCTTGCATGCAAGTTGCAAGAAAAAAAAGAAAAAAAATACATGAGAGGAGAGCTGAAGAAGTTCACCTAGGCTAAGGATGTTGCTAGCAGTTTGATTGGTGGTGCATGATCCGAGTGGAGGTGGCGTTGATGAAAGACATGGTAGTCGATGTTGTTGTAGAAGGGAAGTTCATAGAAATTATCATTTGGGGAAGAGGGATTGCAGCTAACAAGGGAATTATGGATTTGATGGTTGGTCACGATGGTGTTGAAGAGGGAGTGTGGTGGTTATTGATGGCCGAAGAGGGTGGCTCCACTAGAGTTAAGAAAGATTCTAACCAATGGCTCAAGGTGGCCATTAAGAACTGTCAAAATAGCTGCAAGGTCAGGTTGGCCACTTTGGGGCGGCATTGTGATCGTTGTGCTGTCAATCAGCTAGAAAGAACTATGCGAGGTATGGTCAAGTGTCAGGCCATTACTTTCGTATATGTTTTGTCAAATCTAGTAAAGAGACGAAGTATTAAATGCTCTTGAAAAATAGCCATTTGAACAGTCTTTTCTAGCTAAAGAAGAAGAAGACAATGAATAGTATCTTTAAGACAACATCGTTTTGGAAAGTTCAATTTAGTTCTTTAATTTTTAATTTCATTCAATTACACCCCTGATTAACTTTAAACTATCAATTTGTGTAATTTTACCACTGTCGAACTTTAACATTACCTTTGCATTTTAGTGCTTTTTTCATTTTTGTCTTTGGCCTTGGATTTATATAATTTGACCTTTAATTAACTATTAAACTTTTAATTCTCTTTAATTTCACCCTTGATTTCAGTTAATTAGGCCTCAATAGTTCGACGTCTTTTACAAAGGGTTCTTGACTGTGATTTTCTTCAATTTAATCCCTAATTGACCATAAACTTGATTTTCTTGTAATTTTACCTTGATTTCAATCAATTGACTTAATAAAAATTAAACTTGGTGTCCTAAAATTCTAATATTCTCAATTAATCTCAAACTGAGCCTTCAAATTTAATTTTTTGCTAATTAAGCTCTTAATAAAATTAATTTGACCCATTTAAAGTATAATTAAGTCATTGCACCTAATTAAATCATTTAATTGGATCTAAAATAATTCTTGAACATAATTTAAATTTTAATTTGGCTCATGATTAAATTAAAATGGCCTATTAGAAATCTAATTATGCCCAAAAACTTAATTTTTATGCAGATTTATTTAATAATAATAATAATTTAATTTGATCTTAAATTTGCATTGTCTCTAGTTTTGGTCATAATAAGATACAATTAGGCTTCTGACTTTGTCCAAAATTACAGCTTGATTTTATGCATTTATGAAATCCTTCCTTAACCAGCTTTTTTTTTATTACTAGTGTCCTTGTTATTATTATTTATGTTTATTTTACAAAGGAAAAAAAAATATAAATTTGGGGAATAACATAGAAACGAGTTATGACAGTTTATATTATCGTTATGGCTTTTAACAATTTCTTACTTAAAATGCTTTTCGACAATGATAACTCTAATGATGATTTTTAATTATTAGCAGCAGTAACAATTGAAGAGGAAGAAGAACAACAAGTTAGTAAGGGACAATCATCATGATGATGTGGTCCTTCCATTCCATTTTAGAGACTTGAAGGTCATAAAATGCTTTTACGTCACTATTATGTTGAAAACCCTTTTATATTCTTCACCTTTCTTTCGAATGAGGTTTTGGATGAGTTGTCCACTTCTTTTACATATTAAATCTACAATAGAAGCATATGATCCATACTTTCTTTAAAAACAAAATGCTTGTTGATTTCTCGGATTATCGCCTTTTCAAAAGATAGTAGCCGTAATAAGAATCCTTGTATATGGAGTATCCAGAGATTTTATGGATGAATATTTGCATATCATCAAAAGCACCTCAATAGTATGATCATTGAATATTAGCGAGATGTTGATGGGGTTGACTTTAACTATGAACCAAATGATCTTATTTCAATTATATCACTTTTTTACGCGAATACACCTAAATTGTTTTGATTAAACACATCCTTGTATTAGAAATAAAGAAACTCATTCACAACATCTGTTGGACCTTATTGAGTAGTTATGGTAAAAACATGGTAAAGAATATAAAGTAATATATGTTTTTTCATATTTACATATGTTAACATCCAATGATTTCCTCAATAAAACATGCAGAAATTACCTTATCAATGTAAACTCATATGGTAAAAACCTTAGAACCCACAACTAAGATTGAATAACACCTAACAAAGCTAAAATCAAGTTGAAAAATATTCTAACCTAGTGATCACCTAAACCAAAAAATTATAGTTACTAGATGAAAATTGACACGACTAAAAGATTGATGTCTTCCTCCAAGTGTACGAGTGTTGAAGTAATAAATAACCCAGTAAGATAACAGTTGAACTACAGGGAGGTTAACTATATAAATTATAAACAACAACAACAATAACAACAATAGTAGTAGTAGCAACAACAATAGTAGTAGTAGTAGTAGTAATAATAATAATAATAATAAGTTAAAGAGAACTTTGAGATTATAATATTAATGTGAGGATTAAACAATGATAAAAACAAATGTTAAGATTAGAGGATCTACTAATGGTATTTCAAATAAGTATAATATAAACTATTTTTATTACTCAACTGGAAACCACACACAAATCAGGTTCCAATCGGATTATAAATTGTTAACATAATTACATTAGTTATCTTATTCCAATAATACTAATAATTGTAAGTATTATCAAGTATTCATGATTATAACTTATGTTAACAACAAATCAAGTTCTTTTCATAGCACAAATATCAGTTATACCATACGGTTAGGCTATGAAAGTGCTAAGTATTTGTTGTACCAAGTGTTATACAACACAAATCTAGACTAACCATTTATAAGTTAACTAAGTAAAGAAAAATAAATGAGAAGCATAAACAAGAAAATAATATAAGCAAAACTTAAGCATTACAATAAAAGGAGAGTAAGAACATGATCTTGATATGAAAACTAAGATGCCTAAATGCAAGGAAAATGCCTCCTTTTATAGGCTAAAATTAGAAAGTATTGATTTATTGATAAATTATTGAGTGGATGACCACATCTTGACTTGATGACAATCCTTATATTCTTGTCTGAACAAAACATCATTGCTAACATCAGAATTTGGACAGACAAAGCATGAAATTCTAGAAAATTATCTCAGCTTTACAAAAAAATAAAATAAAATTAAGGTCTTTTGGATTTCTAGAACTCGAGATATGGCCTGAACACTAAACAGTGTCTAGGCTGCAAGACAAATTCAAAATTTTCCGTTGTTGTCAAGATTTGGACTTCCGAACAACAGAATGTTTTGCCTTTCCATGAATATTTTAGGCTTATGTGTTAGCTTTCCATCCACATAGAGCAAACCTAAATTCAAGATCTACAGCTCTACATATGACCCAATGACCGAACATTGTTCTAGTTTGAGTTGAACCAGCATCTTTTTTCTTCTACAGCTCTACATATGACCCAATGACCAAACATTGTTCCAGTTTGAGTTGAACCAGCATCTCTTTTCTAAGTTTGGCCCTCTCTTTATCTTTTCAATTTCAATACTTAAAGTCATCAATCAATCCTTTCATTTATATGTTATGCCTGCATTTAAGATGAATATTTTTCATAAAATAAAGGTATTTTATGGTATCATACTTTTTATTATTGCTTTAGTTAATGAGTTATTGATACTTCAAGTGCAAAATGATGATATAAAATCATGATAAAAATGCACTTTTAAGTACTAATCATATAACCGACACATGTGCTTTAAAAAGAACTTAATTAGTTGTTAACATAAGTTTTAATCATGAATACTTAACAACATTTACAAGTATAAGCATTGTTCGAATGAAATAACTAATGTGATCATCTTAATAATTTATAATCCGATTGGAACCTTCTTTGTGTGTGATTTCTAGTTGAGTAATAAGAGTTTATACTATACTTATTTGAAATGTCATTAGTGGATCCTCTAACCTTAAAAATTATTTTTATCATTGTTTAATTCTTATATCAATATCACATATCAAAGCTCTTATTATTGTTATTGTTGTTATCCTCCCTATAGTTCGACCCGATCTTGCCGGGTTTTTTTATTTTTTTAACACTCATGTATGTGGGAGAAGACATCAATTTTTTTGTCATGTCAGGAATCATATAACACAAAACCTTATGTTTATACTTTTCAATCGGAAAAAAAATCAAAACTTTGTTTTCAACACTCCTACACGTGAGATAAGATATAAATCTTTTTGTTATGTCAGGAATCATATCACACAAAACCTCATGCTTATACTTTTCAATCAAAAAAAGAAATCAAAACTTGTTTAGTCTCTATAACTTCACCATATTAATTCAACCATCGAAACTTATAAGATTTATTATGCTTAGTAGTGTTCAAATTGAATTTCTTAACAAGCATAGTATTAGCAACATTAGTATAACTTCACTTTCAATAATCATATTACACACCTTGTTATTAATGTGACATTTAGTATGAAAGATGTTCTTTTTTTTATTGCTTATCTACCCATTTCATAGTAAGTTTTTGATCATCAGCCTTTGAAAATTTTTTTTCTTTATCTTCATAATTATCATCTACTCTCATCATTTACTTACTGTAGCCTTAATGGTAAACATTTCAACTTTTTTTTTACTTATGACCTGGAACTCTTTGTCTACTAATTACTAATTATCTCATTATACTTACTCATTAACACTTTCATTATAATTTTTATTCTATCTTGCCTTTCCTCCACAATTCTTTTTTTTTTAATTCAACATTTTTTAAAAACATTGTTTATAACCAAAATAAAGGTTAATAGCAAATAGAAAAAAATAATTATTTTTTTCTTCACACAAACCTCACATATCTACTATCACAATAAAGTTCACTTATCTCGTGTTTTCAATTTACTAGGCTTTTTGCTCTAATAGACTTGCAACACTTTTTACCACTTCCGTGTTTTCAATTTACTAGGCTTTTTGCTTTAATAGACTTGCAACACTTTTTACCATTCACTGTACTTTGGTTCTTAAAAATAACTAAATAATTAATTAATTAATTAATCAAACTATATAATGATTTATTTTATATTTAAAGAGTTAAAAATCAAGAATTATTCAAACTTTCAATTAAGGATAAATTTACTAGTAATAATGTCAATTTATGCGAATATAATAATAAAAATAAAGGTACAAAATAAAAACAAAAATTTATTATCAAGAAACATCGAAAGCTGTAAAACTCAAGAAAATAAAGAAATCAATGCAAGAAATTAAACTTGTCAGTTAATCCTGATTGGGTACTTAAAGAAGAAAATAGTAGGCACGGAATAGACTCCACTTTTCTTTATGAATTTTCAGTTGAGAAGTACAACAGCTCTAAACCATTTGATGTAGGCCTATCATGAAATTTCCTATAATGTGGTCATCTCGACATGCGCCATTACATGTTTTTGATGGGAAGTGGGAATGAAAGAGGTGCAAATGCTATCTTGTTGAAATCTACTGATGAACTGAATGATAGTCCCCTGGGTACAATTGCTATCTTGTTGAAAAGTGCTAGTGATGGATGTGAGTTGCATGATATTAGGGTATATTGTCATTCTCTCCAGTTGTTTGTGGATGATCAACCAAAGGCAGTCAGAGCTTTGTGGAAAAGATGCATGTTTTTCCTTCCACAGACAAGATATCAACTGGTATAATGGAGATGGTTCTGAAGCTTCCTTGTGGTGTGAAATCAGCTGCTTTGATATTAGAGTTTGATAAGGTAGGCTTAGCACTTCGTTGTTTTCTAGTTCGACTCGGAAAAATAGAGTGGATTGATGAATGAATTCTGGTGTGGTAAAATATTTAATATCGTGAGAAACCAGCCTGTGGACACAGTGGCAAACAGCAAATAGATTGTAATTTCCTGTCTGCTAGATATTTTTATAGCCTCAGCTTTTGCATAATTAACTTGAAATGTTGTCAATGCTTTGCGTGGACATCCTTCGTTAATCTGCCCAATACTAAAAGCACATTATGATAGCTTTTTCAATGAACCTAACGGCATTAAACTAAGTCATCTAAATGCTCCATTTCACCGAATCTTGCTATTCTGATGATTTTCAACTTGTAAATTGATGCACAGAGAAAAATACTAATAGTCTAACAGAATGGAAAAACATACTGTTATTAACGATCACATGCACCCAGGACTGTTTCTTGTACAGCCAAACTGTATTTTATTTGTGTTTCTCATCTACTTTCTACGATACGTTAACAGGGATTTTTGCACATTGATGATTACCCTCCAGATGCTAATCAAGGATTTGATATTCTGTCAGCTGCAATAAGCTTACCCAACTTCCATGCAAACATGTTTTTCCCTAGCAGTGACTCTGTGAGGAAGTCACCCATGCTGTCTAAATTTCAGGTGATATGATCATCTAGACTCTCAAAGTGCTGGACGACAATTCAAGTTTATTTGATTGATTATGGATCTGTGATGCAGGAAAAGAGTCCTGTTCTCTCTTACACTGAGGTATTACTTGTACCTTTGACAACTCCTGATTTTAGCATGCCGTCCAATGTCATCACAATGACTTGCACTGTATTTGCACTATATTTTCTTTCACTTGTCAATGTACTTCGACAAAGGGTTGGAGAGGAGGAAAGATTCCTTGAAAGCAAAGGTAACTGGTGTCTCTTGGATTGTTTTTTTTTGTAACTAGAATATGGTCTCTGAATGGCCCTCTCTCATGGATCAATTCAATATTTACAATCTAAATATCGGTGATGGTGAATCAACAAAACTCTTAAAGTTGCTGGATTGGATGCTAGTTATATGATGATATCCACAAATCAAAATATGGGCGTGGTATCCGAGACATTTGTTCTGAGCTGATCATTTTCGATCCTAGAAATGACTGTCCTTCATTCTCAAACATTTTTCAAATGATTAATTTGGCTTGGCTCCTAATCTTTACTTTTTCGTTCCCCCATTTGCAGCTGCTGCAAAAACTGGTCGCCTTTCTGAAATGATGTCCAGAATGTCTGCCAAGATTAGAGGAAGATCAAAGGAACCTCCCAAATCACCTTCAGATTCACCACCATTGATGAATTCTAAATTAACACTTAAAGTCTTGTTCGTGGCTGCACTTGCTGTTGCATGGCGATATTATCTTGAATGAGAACACCAGAAGGCAAGTTAGGGGCCTGCAATGTACAACACGTGCAAATGGAAACGTACTTGCAGCATTAAGCCACGTGCTGTTCTCTATAATTTGGAAATCTGTTTCTATACGGTGTTGGTGAGCAGATCATCCCCATAAGCATCGTTATAACCAATCCATCCCTGATTGATTCTTCCATCCATTTCAGATGTTGTACCTTTCTCCAAGTGAATGAATTTAAAAACTAGGGTCGTTAAGTTGAAGAAGAGTGAAGTATCTAGAATGAAACAGCCCATGAAATGCCAAAGCTTTAGCACATAGAAACTGGATTTCGCTACGCCTCAATGTTAATCTCAAATTAAATTAGGAACTCAATCAAGCATAATAACGAGCAAGTGAAATGGCAAGTGCATAATAATTTGAAGATTAGTCCAGCCTTTCGGATTTTATCCATCCTTATCATTAGGTTTGATTTAGCATCTATATGATCTTTTAGTGTTAGATAATCTTATCGTCAAGTTTCTTGTAAATTTTAATCCGGGTTTTTTATTGTTTTGTAATGTAGTGGAAGGTGTTTTTAATTCAAAATTCACAATAATAATATTTTTTTAATTTTTGAAATTAACTAATTAAAACACATAATTATAACTCAATTTAATATTTTTTTAAATAAAAAATAATTTAAAAAACAATTGAAAAGGCAATTCCAACAGCCCTCCAAATTAGAACTTTCATTAATTTAAAGAAACGGTACATCAAAAGGGATTTTTTTTTTAATGTTATGATTTTTTTTTTCATTTTTCAAGTTATGAAAAAGAAATAAATAAAATAAAACTATATAAAGCATGTTTAATTCGGTTTAAGGAAAACGGGTATCAAGTAGTTGGACTCATTCTAGTCCAGATTATCATTTAACATCTAAAATTGGATGGAGGGACATGACTAGATAACGGAAACATTAAGGAGGCCTGCATTAAGAAAATTGATTGATGAGAAATGACATTGAATTTTTTTTTATTAAAACAAAACACAGAAGCGTTTTGAGCTAGTTATCCCAATGGGTACCTATCTTTCTAAATTAAAAAAAAAAGCTGAAATTTTTTATATAATCCTCTACTTTCATTTATTTATTTTTGTTATTTTCATTATTTTTCTTGATTGAGTTAATTATATTTTGATGTGCGATCTTTCAATTTTTTTATATAAGTATATCAATTTTTATTTTACTATTGAAATGAGCAAGATTTAATATATTTCTAATCACATGGTATGGTTTTGTGGGTCCATTTTGTCAAAAAATGTTAGCAGTAGAAATAAATGAAGGAAAATCTTTTCATAATTAAAAATCCAAAAAATCAAATTAATTAGCAAAAATAAATCTTAAAAAACATATAGAAAAAAAATAAAACTAGAAAGAAAAAAAACACATCTAAAAAAACTAGGTTATCGTAAAATATCTTCACATGTCAATCTCTCTTTTCCAAGTAATTTTATCTTATAATGAAACCAACTATAAATTAGATTAGAGATCACAATTGCTTAGTTTACATACACACAACACAACATGTAATTTATATAATCAAATAAATTTGTAATAAGAATCAAAATAGAAACCTAGCATACATTCTAAGCATATCAAAGACCATATAGAATTTAATTTGAATTGTTAAAGATCCTAATATGCATACTATCACATATAAAAATAGTTTAGATTATTCTAGATTTAATATAGATGTAAGATACTTTCTTATTGAAAATCTTGAAAATTAAAAGCAAAAAGTAATATGTCACTTTGTCAGTGAGATTTTATTATCACTTGGTGTAAATGAATATATACAACTAACCTCCTAGAATTCTAACAACACTTTAAAAAAATATACTTTATCTTAAATTTGCAAGTGATTATTACTTAAAAGTGCATTCTCATTAAGACTTTATATCATTATATTACATCTAAAGTATTATTAGATTCTCTAATTTAAGCATGTTTTATAATAACAAGTCTGATACTATAAGATAACTTTAATTTATGGTAAATGTTCATTTTAAATGCAGGTATATCTCACAATTCAAAGGATTGATTGATGTGATAAATTAATGAAAGTGAAAGGACAAAGAAAAGGCAAAGCTTAGAAAAGAGATGCTGATTCAATTCAAATTGGAGCACTATTCAGTCATTGAGTCATATCTGGAAATGTAGATTTTGGATTTAAATTTGGTATATATGGTTGGAAAGCTAAGACATAGACCTAAAATATTTATGAGAGTCTAAGATGCAATTCTGCTGTTTAGAAGTCTAAATTTTAGCAACAATAAAGAAGTTAGAATCTGTTATGTAACCTAGACATTGTTTAATGTTTAGCCTATATCTCGAGCTGTAGAAGTTCAAATGCACCGATTATTTTTTTATTGGAAAACTGAGATATTCCCAAAACTTTCATGAAGACTATCTGCCCAAATTCTGATGTTAGTAATAATGTTTTTGGCAGACAAGAAGATAAGGATTGTTACCAAGTTAAGAGGTGGTCACCTACTTAACAATTAGTTATCAAATCAATAGTATTGAATTTTGACATATAAAAGGAGACGTTTGTCATTTATTTAGGCATCTTGATTTTCAGATTAAGATCATTTTCTTGCTTTCTCTCTTTGTAATGTTTGTAATGTTCAAATTTTCTTTCATGTTATATTAAAATCTTATTTATGCTTTTCATCATAACTATATTCTTATCTAGCTTATCTATGTTCTTCTTTATCATTATTGTCGCTACACGATGTCGGGCGACGTCTAAATTTTCTTTCATGTTATATTAAAATCTTATTTATGCTTTTCATCATAACTATATTCTTATCTAGCTTATCTATGTTCTTCTTTATCATTATTGTCGCTACACGATGTCGGGCGACGTCTCCCCCCTTCCAAATTAGATACTAGTCCTAAAAATTAAGGTATTGGGTTAGTTATGATTAAGGGAAAGTAGACACCACCTTTAAAACATCATTTCAAGAGAAAGGTTACCCTTACTTGTGTATTTTTTATTTGATTCAAATGCTATTATATTTTGAGCCTATTTGCAAACTTTTTTAAGATGGTTAACGTCGGTCCCTAAAAATAGGAGACACGTTAAAAATGACATCAGTC
>NW_011500550.1:29085-43958 GCF_000495115.2 Populus euphratica
TTGTTATTGTTATTGTTGTTGTTATTATTGTTATTTTCATTGTTTATAATTGTTGTTTATAATTTTTACAATTAACCTCCCTGTGGTTCGACCCCGGTCTTGCCGGGTTATTTATTACTTCGACACTCCTGCAATTGGGAGAAGACATTAATATTTTAGCCGTGTCAGGTATATCCATATTTGAGAATCGGGTTTTGAACCATGAATAGTGATATGATAAAATGGGTGTTGGACCCGCTTCGTTATTTATTTTAAATTTATTTTTGTTTGTTTTTGTTTTTGTACAAGCAAAGAAAAATTTACAAGTATTTATATATAAAAATATAAAAAATACCATAAAAATTATAAAAAATTACCTAAGTGCCATTGTATATGTAAATAATTGAAATAACCTCGGATTTCTCTGAAATTTACAAAAATACCACTAGCGTGTGGCTCACCCGCGGCTACTGTTGGAGGCGGCGAAATTATCCGACGAGTTTCCGGCCAACAGATGGTTGATTCTAGTAGATCTGAGGGCGAGGATTCTGATGGTGGTGGTCTCGATGGCCGTTGATGGCTGATGAGGGAGAATCGTCGACTTAAAGCTTCGGTTGGCCGATTCTGTCGCGGCCTTTTTCCGGCCAGATTCTGCGGTGAAAACGCATAAAGTGGCCTGGGTTTTACTTCAGAGGAGACGATGCACCTTTTTGTGGTGTTTTTTTGGTTTGAAACGGCCGGAAATGGAAGATTGGAGGAGAGAGAGAGAATTGCCGGCGAGAGGAGAGAGAGACTCTGAATGCGAGTATGGTGCACCGGTGTGTCTGAATGCTGTAAACCGTTGGATCGTAGATGAGCTGATCGTGCGGCTGTGATTATCTTGATCTGCAAATTGATCGGACGGTCTGAATGGGCTGAGCTATGATCTGGTGTGTCGCGGTGTACCGAGTGTTTGGTACACCTAATGATGTGGCGCAACAGGATCAAAGGGAAGATTATTTTAAAGGCTAAGATGGATTTGAGTTTTAATTTGGTGTGGTAAAGCCTATTGTATCCTAAAAAATCAAAGGCTCAGATTTAAACACTGTTAGATCTAACGGTTGGGATATTTTAAATATTTTTCAATTTTTTTAAAAAAAAAATCAATATCTTACTCGCGTGAAGAAAAAGTTGAAAATAAAATGAATAGTATCAAATAGTTGCACAAATAGTAATCGCTCGGATTCAGATTTCTCTTCTTTTCTTTTTTTCCTTTCCCCCTTTTTTTCTTTGGTTGGCTTGGTTTCATTGGCTATTTATAGCCAATGACAAGGGACAAGGAATCACGGATTGTGCAAAATTTTCAATGTATAGCTGCACCGCCTACTATCAACAAAAATCCTCCGCCTACTGTGATAAAATTGTATTATTTTTTTTATTTTATTATATATAATAATAATATTTATTTATAGGGTTAAAATTAAAAACTCAAATCAGTATTATAAAAAGCTTTTCAACCGCTAAAAATCAATTTTAATTACCGAAAAAATCTTTATATAGGTATCTTGGTGGACCAAGTTTTTTTGACCAAAAATAGCCTGAAACTTATTTTTTATCCCGGTCAACATAGTGAGACCCGTATTGACCTAGTGGACTCGGTTTTGACCGAAAATGACGGTTTTGATTTGAAACGGCTCGAAACTCATTTTTCATCTCGGTTCGACATGGTGGGACTCGTATTGACCCGGTAAACTCGATTTTGACCGAAAATGATGCCCGAAACGACCCAAAACTCATTTTTTATCCCGGTCGACATGGTGGGACCCGTATTGACCCGGTGGACTTGGTTTTGACCCGAAACGGGCCGAAACTTATTTTTCATCCCGGTCGACATGGTGGGACCTGTATTGACCCGGTGGACTCTGTTTTGTCCGAAAATGACGGTTTTGACCCGAAACTGCCCGAAACTCATTTTTCATCCCGATCGACATGATTTAACCCGTATTGACCTGGTGGACTCGGTTTTGATCGAAAGATGGGTTGACTCAAGAAAATATATTTTAAACTTTTATTATTATTATTACTTTTTTTTGTTATGAATAATCAAATAAAATAACATTCGAGAAAATCTTAGTGAATCCAAAATTGGGTTACAACAGTTGCCCCCTCTTGACAATGTTTACGGTGCAAAGGCATTGGAAAATTCATTTTCTTTTGACTTTGCATAGTAAGTTTTGTAAAGAACAATGATGGAGGTGTTAAAAAACACATATATTTTCCAGTTGGTCTAAATCTTATGGGTGACTTGCCCAAGTGAAAAACATGAAAGTGTTTTCAATATTGATTTTGTGAAATACCTGAAAGTGATTTCAACAATGGTTTAGTGAAATACATGAAAGTGATTTCAACAATGGTTTGGTGAAATACATGAAAGTGATTTCATCAATGGTGTCCTGAAATACATGAAAGTGATTTTAGATTAGTTTTGTGAAATACATGAAAGTGATTTCATCAATGGTTTCTTGAAATACATGAAAGTGATTTCAGATTATTTTTGTGAAATACATGAAAGTGATTTCATCATTGGTTTTGTGAAATACATAAAAATGATTCCATCATTGATTTTGTGAAATATATGAAAGTGATTTCAATAATGGTTTTTTGAAATACATAAAAGTGATTTCATATTAGTTTTGTGAAATACATGAAAGTGATTTCATCATTCATTTCCTGAAATACATGAAAGTGATTTCAGATTAGTTTTGTGAAATACATGAAAGTGATTTCATCATTGATTTTGTGAAATACATGAAATTGATTTCAACAATGGTTTTCTAAAATACATGAAAGTGATTTCAAATTGATTTTGTGAAATACATGAAAGTGATTTCATCATTGGTTTCCTGAAATACATGAAAGTGATTTCAGATTAGTTTTGTGAAATACATGAAAGTGATTTCATCATTGGTTTCCTGAAATACATGAAAGTGATTTCAGATTAGTTTTGTGAAATACATGAAAGTGATTTCATCATTGATTTCCTGAAATACATGAAAGTGATTTCAGATTATTTTTGTGAAATACATGAAAGTGATTTCAGATTGATTTTATGAAATACATGAAAGTGATTTCATCATTGGTTTCCTGAAATACATGAAAGTGATTTCAGATTGATTTTATGAAATACATGAAAGTGATTTCATCATTGGTTTCCTGAAATACATGAAAGTGATTTCAGATTAGTTTTGTGAAATACATAAAAGTGATTTCATCATTGATTTTGTGAAATACATGAAAGTGATTTCAATAATGGTTTTTTGAAATACATGAAAGTGATTTCAGATTAGTTTTGTGAAATGCATGAAAGTGATTTCAACGATGGTTTTGTGAAATACATGAAAGTGATTTCACTATGATTTTCAGGGTTAATGAAAACTTCTAAAGGAAGTCATATTTGTACGGCTCAGATCTGATTTGTAAAAATCGATCTCAAAGATGATGAAAGCTTCTCACGAAGGTCTTATATCTATGGTTGAGATCTGATTTGCAATCGATCTTAGAGATAATGAAAGCTTCTCAATAAAGTCTTATATCTACGGTTGAGATCTGATTTGTAAATCAATCTCAGAGATGATGAAAGCTTCTCAAGAAAGTCTTATATCTACGGTTGAGATTTGATCTTTTGTTCAAAATAATAGTAGGAGTAGAATCCTTATAAATCACGCAGTATTTGGTGACAGACATCATCAACTTCTTGTATTTCAAGCCTTTCAAAGTTCTCAACTCTTGAAGCTTTAATCATGTCTTCCTTTTCTTCCAATGCTAACCCAAATCTTGTTCCTGCAATAGAGCCTGTAGTTTAGCGTACTACTTTTGAAGTGAATGGTCGTCCAGTTATAATAGAAGATATTGTAATAGACAATGAAGATACTGTTGTAGTCGTGGCTAGAGACATGATCCTTCCCCGTGATGAAACAATGCTGGCAGCTAGGAGCGATATTGAAGCAGTGAATCAGTCACTTGCTCTTAGTATCAGAGCTACTTTGTCTTTGGTGAACGTTGCAGAGCATCTTCATGCCATAAGACTTGAGTTGAATACTCAGGTTCTTGATCTCCATCATTTGATCGAGAATTTAAGGAATAGACCCCGCGATGAAAGACGTCACAGAAACGACTTGGAGAGGAGAAACCAAGAGCTGAATACACGTGTTGACTTTTGGAAGGACTATTTTAACACATGACACCTCGAATTCGAGGAAGAGATGGAGCGTATGCGTAAACAATTTGAAGAATTTCGAGGCTTGATTGATTACCAAGATGAAAATATCCCTAATCGTCCTCGCACTGTTTAATATTTGTACTTTTAAACCTTTTGTCATGAATAAAAAATACATATTTCTTGTTTTCATTTATGAATTTTGCTTTCATGAAATTGCCATATTTGATGTGATTAGAAGAACTTCATTTCATCTGAATCTCGTTGGGAATTTTGTTTCAAGAAATATCTACAAGACAAATATGCAATGCTTGTGAAGTTAGATGATATGCAATGCATCTCATGTTTTTGAAATATTGATCCCCCATTCATCTTGTTTGACGATCTTGAATGTTAGTAAACTCTTTTGATTCACGCGTCTTTCAAATCTACTCAAGCTGACCCATGTTGTCTAGTTCTCCAAGATAAGCTTTGTTTGAGTTTCCCAATAGTCACTACCTCTTTCTCCATTGGTTACTTTGATGAGAGCATTAACTTCTCCCTAGCCCGACATTGTGTTGTTGTAACATTCCCATTGTTGAGGATTCTTTAACCACGTCACATGGTCAATATATGAGGATTATCCGGCTTCACCTGAGATTTTCATATCTTAAGATGTATCAGTTATCATATTGTCTAACTGATCATATTATGAGAGGCAACAATCTCATTTCATAGATAGTGCATAATCACGTTATTTCAATCCCATACTAGAAGAAGTCTACAGTTTTATCATGTGTATCTCCCACTAGGGAAGCAAATTTCTTTGTGCCATTAGGAATCTGGTGACGGTTTCTCTACCCCTAGAAGAATTCTGGTGACTACTTCGCTGCCCCTGGAAGAATTAACTGTCTCTTTTCATTTCCTCCTTTGCTCTTGTTGTCATTAGAATATCTGATTTTTTAACACTACCTTTTGGTGTGTCATATATATGTCTTCTTCACAAAGAAAACCCTTTTTTTCAAAAATGATTTTTCAAAAGATCTCTTTTGTTTTTGAAAACTGAAACTCTCAATGTTAGTTTACAACAATGTTCAAACAACTTTAGGGATTTGTGTGAAATCTCTTAGTAAAAGTAATCTCAGATGAAGGTAAGTGATGAGATGACCTTCTGCTTTGGTTTTCAAAGTATTCAAGTGATTACTTGAATGTATTTTGAGAGAAAAGGAACAATTACCTTTTATTTTTAGAAACACTCCTTTTAACAGCATGAATAATAATGAGTAATTATTTGTTACGTCATGACTCTTTACGAAAATGTCTCTTATATTTTGAGAACGCTGTTTATTGATCCAGGTTGCTTTCTTAATTAGAAAGGACTTTAAAGGCATGTAATGTATTTATGGCTCAAGGCTGTAAAAGAAAGAGGATTTCATAAGCTCAAAAAAAGTGTTTAAGGGTTTAAAAACTATAGATCACTATTATCTTATCTGTCTTTTCTTTTGCTATCTTGACAACAAAATGATAATAAATATTCCAAATTAGGAATTGTTTTTCTATTTGTTGGGAATTCTCTCAATTATTTGGAATTTTTGTTGAATTCCTTGTTGTTAGACTTCATAAGCTCACATGTCTTCAAGATGATTTCCATGATCATTTCTTTCTTTTTGCCTCTAGTGTAGGGTGTGATCTTAGTTAAGGTTCTTATGAAAGAAAAAACTTTAAATAGACTCGGCTCAAATTGGGACTGCAAAGGATAATTTTAAAAGAAAGTGAAAGGAATATCAAAGATGGCTTTTCCTCATTTCAAGTAAGATCAGTTAAAACTAATAAACTTTGTCCACATCCAGCGTAATGCTTTGGATTTAGAAGATACCATGTTTTGCAAGTCCATGACAAACTAATATACTACCAACCATTATTCATGTTGATAAAATGTAGGTCTAAGACAGAATGTGAGTGATAGTTGTTCCAATTGCATGTTTTTGACTTGTATGGTCATCTCTTTCAAGGGAATTGCTTTGAATATTATCCCAAACAAATCATTAATTTATTTCATTGAAATCATAAACAAAATCAATTCTTTTAAAACCTTATTTAAAAAGAATGGATTCTCTTGTAAAAAAGTTCGAAAGATCAAATTGTTGAGCCATTGAGATCATGCATGTGTTTTTTGGTGAGGTATATGCGAAGAGAATTTCCTGGCCAAAACTTCATTTAATTGATTTTGATTGGATGAAACACATCATATATAATACTTTTTCACAGAATCAGAGTTCACAGGCCTAGGTAAATCATCTCCATCCATCCTAGTTAACAACAGAGCCCCTCTGGAGAATGCTTTCTTCACTACATATGAGCCTTCATAGTTTGGTGCCCACTTGCTTCAGTCTTCACTTGGCAGTGGTAAGATTTTTCTTAGTACAAGATCTCCTTCTTTGAATTCTCTTGGTCGAACTTTCCGGTCATATGCTTTGGCCATCCTTCTTTGGTATAGTTGGTGATGACAAATTGCAGCCAACCTCTTCTCACTTATCATGTTTAACTGCTCATATCTCACTTTAGCCCATTCAGCTTCTTCTAGTTCAGATTCTATTAGTACTCTCAAAGATGGAATTTCTACTTCTAAAGGCATCACCGCCTCCATTACAAATACTAGTGAGTAAGGTGTAGCTCCAGTAGATGTTTTTACTACCGTGCAATATGCATGTAGAGCAAAAGAAAGCATCTCATGCCAATCCTTATAAGTGACTACCATCTTCTAGATAATCTTCTTGATATTCTTGTTTGCAGTTTCGACAACACCATTCATCTTTGATCTGTAGGGAGATGAGTTTGAATGTTTAATTTTCCACTTCACACACAATTCTGTGATTATTCTTCCATTAAAATTCTGGGCGTTGTCGATCACTATCTACTTAGGTGAACCGTACCGGCAGATCAAATCTTTCTCAATGAAACACTTGACCACATTTTGAGTTACATAAGCATAAAAGCTGGCCTCCACCCACTTTGTGAAGTAATCAATGGCTACTAAGATAAATTGATGCTTATTGCTGGCCTTTGGGTTGATTGGCCTAATCACATCTATTCCCCACATTGCAAACGGCCATGGTGATGTCATATTAAATAGAGGAGCTGGAGGTGCATTTATCTTATCACTATACACTTGACATTTCCTGACATAATCGATGCAATCTTTCTCCATAGTCATCCAGAAGTACCTAGATCGTTGCAATTGTCTAGCCATCATATGCCCACTTGCATGAGTTGCACAAATTCCTTCATGAATTTCTTGCAATGCTACCTTAGCTTTGATTTCATCTAGACATCTCACTAAAGTTCCATTGAATGATCTTTTGTATAGAATTTCTCCATCCAGGTAAAATTCCAGAGCTAACCTTCTCAAGGTCTTCATATCTGCTTTAGATGCCCCCAAAGGATACTCTTGATATTGGATAAACTGCTTGATGTCATAAAACCATAGGTTCCCATCTATTTCTCCTTCAATTGAACAACAATGAGCTGGAAAATTTTTAATCTCAATGCAGATTGGTTGTACCCTGATTCCGTAATCAGTTTTGGCCATAGAAGCTAAGGTTGCCAAAGCATCAGCAAACTGGGTTTTGTCTCTTCCCATATGGGTAAAATCTATCTCATCAAAGCCCTCAGTTAGTTTCGAGAGATATTGTTGATATGGTATCAGTTTTTCTTCCTTGGTCTGTCATTCGCCTTTCACTTGATAGATTATTAGCATTGAATCCCCATAGATATCAAAATTCTTTATTTTCATCTCCAAAGCAGCTTCTAATCCAAGGATACAAGCCTCGTATTCAGCAGTATTGTTAGTGCATTCAAATTGTAGTTTGACTAAGATGGGATATTGCTTCTTGTTAGGTGAGATTATCACAGCCCTTGCTCCATTACCAGAAACATTCACTGCCCCATCAAAATACATGATCCACCAATCATTCTTCTCTTTGTATTCTTCTACTATCAACAAATCCTCATCCGGGAAGTCAAATTTCAAAGGCTCATAATCTTTAATAGTATTATCTACTAGATGATCAGCAATTACACTTCCTTTTACAGATTTTCTTGTCTTGTATACAATGTCATACTTAGCCAACATTACTTGTCATCTTGCTATTCGGCTTGACAAGTAGGGTTTCTCAAAGATGTATTTAAGAGGATCCATTTTTGAGATCAACCAAGTGGTATAATACAACATATATTATCAAAGACGCTTCGTACTCCATACAAGAGCACAACATAGCTTCTCAGTTATAGTATATCTGGATTCACAATCAGTAAACTTCTTACTCAGATAATAGATAGCTTGCTCCTTTCTTCCAGACTCATCATATTATCCCAACACATAACCCATTGCTACCTCAGTTACTGTCAAATACAAGATCAAAGGTTTTCCAAGCACAGGTGGCACTAGCAAAGGTGGATTCTGTAAGTATTGCTTTATTTTATCAAAAGCCTCTTGACAATCTTTGTCCCATGTACCAGGGTTCTTTTTTTGAAGTAATCGAAAAATTGGCTCACATGTTGCTGTTAACTGAGATATGAATCGAGCGATGTTATTCAAATGTCCTAAGAAGCCTCTTACTTCTTTCTCGGTCTCAAGAACTATCATAGCTTGAATTGCTCTCACTTTATCAGGATCGACCTCTATTCCTTTATTGCTTATCACAAATCCTAGCAACTTTCCAAACTTCACCCCAAACGAGCATTTTGAAGGATTTAGCTTCAACTGATACTTCCTTAGTCTTTCAAATAATTTTCTTAGAACCTGAACATGATCTTCTTCATTCTTAGACTTGGCAATCATATCATCAACATACACTTCAATCTCTTTATGTATCATATCATGGAAAAGTATCACCATTGCCCTTTGATATGTGGCTCCAGCATTCTTTAACCCGAATGGCATCACTTTGTAGCAAAATGTTCCCCATGGTGCGACAAAAGTGGTCTTCTCTTTGTCTTTTTCAGCCATTTTAATCTGGTTATAACCGGAGAATCCATCCATGAATGAGTAAGTTGAACTCCTAGCACCATTGTCTACTAGGACGTCTATGTGAGGCAAAGGAAAATCATCTTTTAGACTAGCTTTGTTTAGATCCCTGAAATCTACATATACTTTGATTTTTTTATCCTTTTTTGGTACTGCCACTATATTAGATACCCATTGAGGGTATTTAATAATTTCTAGAAAACCAGCATCCCACTACTTCTCTATCTCTGCCTTGACCTTAAGCACAATATCCGGGCAAGTTCTTCTTAATTTCTGCTTAACAGGTTCACATTCTTCTATCAAAGGCAATCTGTGTACTACAATATCAATGTCTAAACCAGGCATATCTGCATAAGACCAAGCAAACACATCGATATATTCTTGTAGTAATGAGGTTAAACTGCATCTTTCTTCTGTAGTAATCAGAGTTCCAATCTTTAGCTCTCTTTTATCTTGCTCAGTGCCTATATTTATCACCTCTAATTCTTCCTTTGCAGGTTTCCAAGCATGCTCCGACTGTTCTACCCGTCTAGCAAACTCTTCCTTCCATTTTTCTTCATCTATTACAATCTCATCTGATACGATCCAAGCAAGGTCAAATTTGAATTTTGATGTAAAATGTGCAACTATCCAATTTTACAGCAATAGTCATAATTCTCAATCCGACCGTTGGATCGAGCTGAAAGTTTACGTGGAGTCTCCTGACATATTGTATTACCTTGGGTTAAAATTTCAGGTCAATCAGAGTTCGGGAAGGTATCTCAATACGGGTCACCAGAGGCTGTACGGATTTTGTTATTTACTTCCTTTTGACTTGTGGACTTCCTATTTGGCTAGGATTCTTTTCCTAAAGGGATGTGGCAGCTTATTTTGGAAATATACTAATTCTACAAGGATGTTTAATGGGCTGCAACATAGTTTTCAAGTGGCAAGGATTCATAATTATTTCAGAATCCTTTTCTTACAAGGATTCCTTATTCATCCGAGCTACAAAAGGAAAGAAGACTTTTAGAATACATTCTACCTTTAGATCAGATTTCCTAGTCTATTTGGGACTTCTTAATGGTGACAAATCTGATTCTAGCATATTTAGGATAGTAATTTTCGGATTTTTATATTTTATTTATTTTCTTCATAGTCTTTGGGTTATTATTACTTATTTGGGTCAATTGTAAGTGGGCTACATATAAGTCCACCTAAGGGGGGTTCATTAGGGTTTCTTTTAAGTCTAGAATCACTATAAATAGAGGCATAACCAAACATGTAGCAAAAGACTATTCAGATAAATAAAACTTCTTGTTTGCCGCACTTTGTGTGTATGTGTGTTGGTGAGATAATCTCCCTTCCATGGTTCTCTAAATGAACTAAAAAATGACTTATCGAAGAACAACTGTCTTCGTGGCGTCATCCTTATACTTCTCGTTCGTGAATCAATATTCGTTGGGTGGGGGTTTCCATTTCCAATAGTGCTGGTGCCTAGGTACAAGTTATCTTTGTGTCACACTCCTATCAAACCTGATTTTACTTGGCTTTCCGGGAATTGGCATCTTTGCGTGTGGGTTGCGTGACCATGTGATCACGAGGTTCGCATCATCATCCTTATCAAAGTTTGGCCATTCATTTTCAATGCAATATGTTTGTGGATTTATGGAGGATTCACTTTCAGAATTCCTGAAAACGGAAGGTGTTTTTAGTGTGAATACATATCTTGTAGGCGAACAAAACAAAAGGAAGATAACAAATGCTGATGAAAAGGCTTGATCTCAATAATATTTTAAAAGTTGGCTCAACAATTATGAAAAGACCTTATGTTGTCATCTTGAGCCAAGATTTCCAACTAGGTATAAAAACACAAAGCAAACTATAATGCAAAGCACACAGAGCACATAAAAGTAAATATAAATAGACGCTTAATCATTACTTCTTGAAAACAACTAGGGCTTCTTCAATCTCCTAATTTTGGAATACTTCTTCAACTGAAAGCTTTCGCACAAAAGCGCTGGTTAGAGCCTCTTCTAGAGAATGGACAGTTAACTGAGGTAACAATTCATCTTCTTTTGTTGTTTTTTGCTCATCATCATAGTTCCAGCCTTTCCCTTCACCTTCCTCTACATTGTTGATATCCATGACAACAAGTTTCTGTCCCAAGACTTCCATCATGTTTTCAGGTTTCATCACATATGCTGACTTTGGAAAAGAAACATGGATAGGTGGGATTACAATGTCTTCTTCCTCTGGCTTTCTTCCTTCTATTCTGGCCAACCTTCTTTCTTGCTTTATCCTAGCATCTCTCTTGTGATCATCTTTCTTAGGCTTAAAGCCAAGCCCAAACCTCTGATCAACAGCCTTAATTTTTATCATGTTGACTCTTTTAAGATTTCCAGCAATTGGATCATTCTGGAATGGTAGCCCATGTTTCAAAAAGCATTTAGCTATCATTTTGGCAGTATTCTCTGGTACCCATTCGGTGTTCACAATCTCGAAGGCATGGAGATTTCCATCTTTGCAATCTTCTGCTTCAATATAAGGGACCGCCACATTCCTTATCATTGACAAGGTTTCTTTTGCCTTAACTTTTACTAGAGTACCACTGATAATGTACTTCAAAAATTGGTGTAGAGATGATATCACAACCCCAGAGGCGTGTATCCATGGCCTTTCTAATAACATGCTATACGAAGGATGGATGTCCATCACTTGTAGGGTTATCAAAAACATCTGAGGCCCTACAAACAATTCAATGTCAATGGTCCTTATCACCTGTCTAGGGGAACCATCATATGCTTTAGCTGTCATAATACTTGGCCTCATATGAGTAGCATCAATTGGCATCTCATCTAGCATATGCCTTGGTAGCACATTCAAAGCTGAACCATTATCCACAAGCACTTTGCCGATCAGACAGTCCTTATATTTCACGGTGATATACAAGGGCTTGTTATGCCCAGTCCCTTCCAAGTCTAGCTCATCTTCAGTGAAGTATAAGTAATTGAAGGCTTGAATTCTTCTCACCAAATGTTCCATTGTATCCTGAGTAATATCCTGTGGCACATGTGCTTCATTCAACACCTTTTACAACGCTTTACTGTGTAACTCAGAACTCAAGATAAGTGACATTAAAAAGATTCTAGCATGAGTTTTCTTCAACTAATCTACCACACTATACTCACTATGCTTCATCAACTTCAGAAATTCATTAGACTCCTCTTCACTTATAGGTTTGTTCACTTTCATATCTTTAAAAGCATCAACTGTTTCTTTTCCTTTAGCTTCCTCTGCCTCTCTAATTCTTTTGGTGTAAAACACTGACCACTTCGAGTTAAACCACCGATTTCAGTATGGAAGATAGGAGTAGGATTTTTAATGTTGAAAGCATGCCCATAATTGTAAGGCATTGTGCCATAACTTTCATTATTATTGTATACAGGCTTGGTTAGGATTAGTTTTGGTGGACCACCCACAGTTGGTTGGAGTCTACAAACCTCCCTTTTTTTTATCCTGACGGCCTATCATCCCAACTTCAGTGCTCTCTTCTTCACTTTCTATCCGTATCATGCCAAAAATCAACATCCTTTTCACTTCTTGGTGAAATTCTTCGCAATCATCAATGTGATGTCCCACCTTGTCATGAAACTTACAGTAATTATTTCCATTCATTACTGGTTCAAACTTGGATAAATATCCAGACTGTACCATCATACCATACAGTTTTTCCATGGAAACCTTCAAAGTTCTTTCCTTCTTACCCTCTACTCCTACAGCATTCACCCCTCCACTGCTTGTAGCATGATTGGGTAAAGGGTTGGAATTCACATTCGGTGCATCATCAAAAGTTATCCATCCAGCTTTTATCAATTGTAGAAGCTTGTTTTTAAATGCGTTACAGCTTTCAATGTTATGCCCAGCAATGCCAGCATGATACTCACATGTCATATCAGGCTTATACCAATTTGGGTATGGAGGTTGTAGTGGGGTTAAGGGAACAGGGGCCACTTGCCCAATACTCAACAACTTTGAATACATTTCTCCCAAGGGAAGTGGTAATGGTGGCAATCGTTCTTGGGTTGTTTGAAAATTCCTTCTTGGAGGATTAACAATCTAGTTACTTTGTTGGTCATTTGGTTGGTTTTGCTGGTTGGTAGGGGAAGGTTTAGTGAAGCTTACACTTGCAACTTGTTGGGTAGGTATTTGGAAGGGAAAGGTTTAGTGAAGTTTACACTTGCAACTTGTTAGGTAGGTATTTGGAAGTTATAGTGATGGTAATTTTTTTTTCTTACCCTTGTACACTCCTTCCATATTGTTCACCTCGGAATCCTTCTTTTTCCCAGTAAAGCCTTTCTTCTTAGTAGGCTCTAACATTCTCCCCATTCTTATTGCTTGTTCTATCCTCTCAGCAATAGTTACAGCATCATAGAAATGCTGAGCTGAACTACCCACTAGGTGTTCAAAGTAAGGAGATTTAAAAGTATTGGAAAATAGAGTGACCATTTCTTTTTCTAACAAAGAGGGTTGCATATGAGATGTTTTTTCACGCCATCTCAAAGCGTATTCTCTTACAGTCTCTTTGTTGCCCTTCTCTATAACTAACAAGCTTGACCTGTCTAGGGCTACCTCCATGTTGAATTTATACTGCTCCAAAAAAGCTTTGACCAAATCTTTCCACTTTCTGATCTTTGTATTATCTAGCCTTGTATACCAGTTTAGCGTTGATCCAGAAAGACTGTCTTGAAAGAAATGGATGAGAAGTTTCTCATCACTCACCACTTCTGCCATCTAATTACAATAAGATTTAAGATGAGTGACTGGGCATTCAGTTCCCGTATACTTGATAAATTCTGGTACCCTAAATTCTTTAGGTACAGCTACATTTGGGCCTAAACACATCTCTACAGCATGAACGGGATCATATAAGTCTGCCCCTTCGACTGCTCTTAATCTTTCTTCTAGAGCGGTCAATTTATCATAATCAACATGTTTAGAGTATCTCATCCTATGTGAGTCATCAGTTGTCAAGTTTACAATCGGCACTTGTATTGGTGGAACATTGGTAGTGAACTGCTGTTCAAATGAAGAAGGATTTGCCCCTAAATTTTGAGAAGTAAATACAAAATGAGCTACTGGCGTAGATACAGATGAAGTTGCAACTGCTGGCTGAGTAGAGGTATCCTCTCCAGACTTGGATACTAGGGTCTGCTCGAGTAGACTTGTAAGTCGTGCGATATCATTTTTCATGCTCTCCAACTCCCTTTGATAGTGAGCCTCTAGATGTGCTCTTTCTTCGTTCTCCATTATCTTTCTTCGTAGTCGAGTGTAATAAATTTTATGGTCTTTTGGGGGACCTATATTTCAACCTGAATGAATGCACGTAAAATGAATGAAATGCATAAATGGATGCAAAATTCCATATGGATGATGCATACTTGTTATTTGTTTCAGGTTTTCCTTTAACTTATGATAAGGAACAGACCAGATCAGATTCTCTTAAGAAAGTTCTCACTGAGGACTCCAAACCTATAGGAACTTGAACCGATTTAGGAAAGAAATTTGATGCCTTAATTTTAATCTAGTAAAAAATTCCTCAAAAGTATTGGCTTTTTCCATCTCACACTTCCTATAAGGATCGGTGGAGATATAATAAGAATATGGAATGTATATGAAAATGTATGTTAATGCATTGACATTTATTTGTGTCTT
>NW_011500550.1:44116-44722 GCF_000495115.2 Populus euphratica
AAAATTCCACAATACCCGTTGCATAGGGTGAGTTACAATCCAAGCGAAAGTCCAAATGAGCATCAGTGGACATAAGTCACACTTGCCACTTGAATCCTTCTTTTCTAATCTTAGAAAGGACGAGCTCGGGTCCAGAGCTTTTATGGGTTCATCGTGAAGTGTGTGAATACACAAATAAATATCATGCATGCATGTGGCCAATATGAAAAATTGAAAAGAATTACAGTAATAAATAATGTAAATAAAATAAATACCAAAAATAATAGCAATAAGAAATAGCATATGAAAAGTAAACACAAGCAGTTGGTTCAACCCTAAGTCCCTAGTGGAGTCGTCATTCTATCGCTACACGACGTCGGGCGACGGCTCCACTCTTTTTTATTTTATTTTAACAAAAAGAATAATTGTTTTTTTTTCTTGATTAGGGAAAATAAAGATTTTATTGGAGTCGCCATCTAGTAATTTGAGGGAACTAGAAATCCAAAATTAGACACTGGTCCCAGAGATTCGGGTACTGGGTTAGTTATGATTAAGGGAAGGTAGACACCACCCTTAAAACATCCTTTCAGAGAAAGGTTACCTTTACTTGTGTGTTTTTCTTATTTT
>NW_011500550.1:48108-49731 GCF_000495115.2 Populus euphratica
CGATCTCTCCTTGCTTGAGTTTGACATGTTAACCTATATGGACTCAGGTTATTGTTTTTTATTTTAAATTTTTTTTTTTTTTTTTTTTTTTACAAGCAAAGAAAAATTTACAAATATTTATATATAAAAATATCAAAAATACCATAAAAATTATAAAGCATTACCTGAGTGCCACTGTATAGGTAAAAGACTGAAATAACCTCGGATTTCTCCAAAATTTACAAAAATGCCACTGGCGGCGCGTGTGGCTCACACGCAGCTACTGTTGCATGCGGCGAAATTTTCCGACGAGTTTCCGGCCAACAAATGGTTGATTCTGATAGATCTAAGGGCGAGGATTCTGATGGTGGTGGTCTCGACGGCCGTTGATGGCTGATGAGGGAGAATCATCGACTTGAAGCTCCAGTTGGCAGATTCTGTCGCGGCCTTTTTCCGGCCAGATTCCGTGGTGAAAACGCGTAAATCAACCTGGGTTTTACTTCAGAGGAGACGATGCACCTTTCTGTGGTGTTTTTTTTAGTTTGAAACGGCCGGAAATGGAAGATTAAAGGAGAGAGAGAGAGAATCGCCGGCAAGAGGAGAGAGAGACTCTGAGCTTTGTTACGGTGTAAACGCGAGTATGGTGCACCTGTGTGTTTGAACGCTGTAAACCGTTGGATCGTAGATAAGCTGATCGTGCAGCTGTGATTGGCTTGATCTGCAAGTTGATCGGACGGTCTGGATGGGCTGAGCTATGATCTGGTGTATCGCAGTGTACCGAGTGTTTGGTACAATTAAAAACTCAAATCAGTATTATAAAAGGCTTTTCAACTGCTAAAAATCAATTTTAATTACCGAAAAAATCTTTATATGGGTATCAACTTGGTGAACCAGGTTTTTTTGACCAAAATAATTGTTTTGACCAAAAATAGTCTGAAACTCATTTTTTATCCCAGTCAACATAGTGGGACCCGTATTGACCCGATGGACTCGGTTTTGACTGAAAATGACAATTTTGACCTGAAACGACCCGAAACTCATTTTTTATCCCGGTCGAAATGGTGGGACCCATAATGACCTGGTAGACTCGGTTTTGACCCGAAATGACCCAAAACTCATTTTTCATCCCGGTCAACATGGTGGGACCCGTATTGACTCGGTGGACTCGGTTTTGACCGAAAATAACGGTTTTGACCCTAAACGGGTCGAAACTCATTTTTCATCCCAGTCGACATGGTGGGACCCGTATTGATCCGGTGGACTCGGTTTTGTCCGAAAATGACGGTTTTGACCTAAAACTGCCCGAAACTCATTTTTCATCCCAATCGACATGGTTTAACCCATATTGACCCGGTGGACTCGATTTTGATTGAAAGATGCAATTGACTCGAGAAAATATATTTTAAACTTCTTTTTTTTATTATTACTTTTTTTTTGTTATGAATAATCAAATAAAATAACATTCGAGAAAATCTTAGTGAATCCAAAATTGGGTTACAACAATTGTGTTTATCTAAGTTAATAATTTCAAGGTGAAAAGGTGACACTAATGGTATAAGAATAAGTATAGTATAAACTTAACATGGACTTCAGTGTTCGATGCTAACATGTTTTGTATTTGTTATCTTATTCCCTCTTAATCCT
>NW_011500550.1:49741-90240 GCF_000495115.2 Populus euphratica
TTAAATGGTTAATTTAGATTTATATTATATAACCCTTAGTATAATAAATGCTTGACTCTTTCATAGCCTACTATATGGTTTAACCGACATTTATGCTATGAAAGAAGCTTAATTTGTGGTTAACATAAATTAACATTATGACCACCTGACAACATTTACAAGTAGTAGCATTATTGGAATAAAATAACTAATATAATCATGTTAACATCCTTTGTTAGCATTATAAATTGAAACATCCTTTGTGTGTGGTTTTCAGTTGAGTAATAAAAAGAGTTTATATTATATTTACTTCGAATATCATTAGTAGATTCTCTAACCTTGACAACTATTTTTATCATTGTTTAATCTTCACATTAATCTTACATCTCAAAGTTCTTTTTAACTCACCACCATCACCACCACCACTATCATTATTATTATTTATAATTTATATAGCTAACCTCCCTATAGTTCAACCCCGATCTTGCCAAGTTATATATTACTTTGACACTCCTACACTTGAAAGAAGACATCAATCTTTTAGTCGTGTTAACAAGCCAAAGGAATTTCAATTCAAAACCTCTTTACAAGTACATGAACTTAAGCTCTATAACTGAGAGGAAACAAAACCAAAAAAATTAAAAAAAAAAACTAACTATACCAGTAAAATTGTTGATGGAAACATGTTGTCGGCAATAAACATTGTCAATTTTATTAGCAACTTGTTTTTTTTTTTACAAGATAATCGATGGAATATTCAAGCCGAGAAAAATAGATTTTACTGTCCATTTTATATTGGGAACTCCATCGACAACATTAATTGTTGACATAATATTTCATTGCATATTCCATCATAAATGGACCTTAATTGTCGTTGGAATATTTCATCACTTATTCCATTAGAAAGTGAGTGACCATGTCAATGAAAACTCCATCAAGATGTTTTGACAAAATATGTCATCAATTATTCCTTTTGAAATTCCAAAACCTTTTGTAAATTTTGATGAAACTTGACCTAACATTTTTTTTAAAAAAAAAACACCGATGAAATTGATTATTCCATTGGTAACTTTATCATAATATCACACTAATGCAAACTTTATAGATATAAAAATTTAGAAACCCACAGTTAAATTAACTCTTCTTAAGAAAGTTAAATTTAAATTTATGATTGAACTTGACATAACAATAGCATATATCAAGGCACAAAGATTATAGAAAACAAGCCATCATCCAACTTCTATAAAGAGACACAAATGAATAGTTGATTAGTACGTAAAAGTTTATTTTTATCAAGGTTTTATATCATTATTTTGCACTTGAAGTATTAATAACTCCTTAACTAGAGCATGTTTTATAATAACATATCTAATAAATATAAGATACCTTTAATTTATAGTAAATATTTATCATAAATACAGGCATATCACATGAATTGATTGATGAGTTCAACTACTGAAATTGAAAAGACAAAAAGAGGATGATTAGTACTTAAAAGTGCATTTTTATCAAGGTTTTATATCATCATTTTGCACTTGAAGTATCAATAACTCCTTAACCAAAGCATGTTTTATAATAATATATTTAATAATATAAGATACCTTTAATTTATGGTAAATGTCTATTTTTAATGCAGGCCTATCACATAAATGAAAGGATTGATTGATGACTTGAAGAACTTAAATTGCAAGGATAAAGAGATGGCCAAACTTAGAAAAGAGATGTCGGTGCAATCCAAACCGGAACACTGTTCGGTAAATGGGTCATATCTGGAGCTATATATCTCAGATTTAGGTCAAATTTATATGGATGGAAAGGTAAGACATAGGCCTACAACTTTCATATGGAGCCCAAGATCTAAAAAGGCCATTATCAAGTCCAAATTGTAGCAACAACAAAGAAGCCCGAATCTGTCTTCCAGCCCGAGCACTGTTCGGTATTTTGGCCATATCTGGAGTTCTAGAAGTCCAAATGAGCTGAAGTTTCATAAACAGAGTTCTACTCATAACCAGAGTTCTAGAAGGTCAAATGACGTGAAATTTGGTGGATGGAAGGAAAAGAAAATTTCCAACAACTTTCATGAATAGAACTTGCTCAAATTCTGATGGTAGAAATGACATTTCATCTAGACAAGAGCTTGAGGGCTATCTACCACGTCCACCAGCAACATTGTTTAGTCATTGGGTCATATCTCGAGCTGTAGTGCTTCAAATGCTCTGAAATTTGGTGAGTGTGTGATAATCCGATTGGAACCTCATTTATATGTGGTTTGTAATTGAGTAATAAAAAGAGTTTACATTATACTTGTTTGAAATACCATTAGTGAATTCTCTAACCTTGACATTTGTTTTTACAATTGTTTAATCTTTACATTAATCTTATCATCTCAAAGTTCTCATCAACTTCTTTATTGTTGTTGTTTATAATTTATACAATTAACCTCCCTATGGTTCGATCCTAGTCTTGTCGGGTTATTTATTATTTCGACACTCCTGCATTTAGAACAAGACATCAATCTTTTAATTGTGTCAAATATAATTTGGATTGATATTCGGTTATATGGATGAACAATTATTTATTTATTTATTTCAATTTTATTATTTACCATCATGTTGATTAGGAATTAAGTTTTATAATTTGTTTCAATTTATTATTTATTAAGGTTATCATGGTCTTATGATTAGAATTATGGATTTAACAAGTTAACCCTGATCGATCTAGTATATTTTTGTCTTAATTTTTTTATAAAAAAGATATCTTGAGTTTTTTTTTAATCGAACTATACTTTTATTGGTCATCTAAATTATCTTTAAATATATCAAGTAAATTATATATCAAGTAAACTAGATTATGTTGAATCAATCTTAAAATAATTTATTTTTTTTGCTAAAAAATTAGCATTTGATGAAATTTTTTTACATTAAAAAAATTAAACTTACTAGCCACGGAGTACGGGTCAACAACACAGTAATAAACCAAATCACGTCGTGACAGGGGATTAAAGTTGAGTTAAAACCCACCCCTTTTGACATATCCCCGTTCAAGTGGGTTGGATTTTTCATGCATTGGCTCTAGTATTAGGCGGACGCAGCTTTTAATAAAGATGTCATGTGACATAAAGTGTTACATAACGAAATGGGTTTCCCTTAAAATATCGTTCCATATGAAATATATAAAGGTGTATTAATTTAAATAATGCCCTCTTTGCACTGTTTTGAGTTCCGAGGTGGAGGTTAATAAGCAGTATTGGAGCTTCCACTTTTATATCAGTTTCGGAGCTTTCCCCGTGGAACTTTGAAATTAAAAACACTTGAGCTAGCATCTTCTTGTCAACAGTTTATCCTTGTTTCACACCTACACGGGCAGCTTAGAAGAGTAATTCTTCTAATGCTCCAATCGCAGACAACAGAAAACTGGTGCGTATAATCCAACATTTTACCATCTAGTTCATTAAATCCCACATGATCAGTCAGAATCTCAAACCAGCAACCAGTCGAGATTCTTCTTTTTTCCTATAAAAGGCTCGTTGGACTTCGATGAGATTTTTCTCTCATCAAACCATCAATCACATTCCGCCTATGCAATCAGCAGTTTAGCATAATTTTACATACTAGAAATACAACTTCATATAGTTTATTAAAGAACTGAACCTAAAACATTGGAGTATCATAGTCGCCTATGAAGCTAAATCCACAAAGGTATGGAAAGAATACAGTATCAACATAATAACATTTGGAGTTGCGCTCATTGTTTTCCTTCTGCTTGTGAGGCATAAATTTCCTTCTTGTTAAATGGTTTGCTTCTCCGTGGAACATCAGCCAAAGTACAGAATTCGGTCAAAGTTTTCCTGATTTGAACTTTCTTCTTTTTATCTGGTGGCCGAGGTCCTAAAACGCTTGTGTCAATAGTAGCCCCATAAGCTTCAGAGGAATGCATAACTGCATCATAAGCCTTCGGAGAGAGTTGAAGGTCTTCATTTTGAGCCCTCAAATACAACTCATATGCAAGTCTTGGTTTGCCACTCTTTGCAAGAGCCTCTATCAGCATGTCATATGTAATTTCATTTGGTGAGATGTTCTGGACTTTCATGCGGTGAAACCATTCATATGCTGCACTGCTCAAATTATTACGAGCACATCCACTGATTATTGCATTATATGTAACAACAGTTGGCCCAACACCAGTTGAAACCATTTCATTGATTATTGCATCAACCAGTCTAAAATTCCCTTGTCTAGTGAAAACCGAAGCCATAATAGTGTATGCATACACGTTGGGCTTGACACCCACCTTAAGCATATGCTCCCATACACGGACAGCCTCATCATACAGTCTACCCTTTTCAAGGGCACTAAGCAGTGCTCCATAGGAGATAACTGTAGGCTTTTCACCTTGTTCAACCATTCTTCCAAATATCTGAACAGCAGCAGCTGTTTCTGAAGCCTTGGAACAAGCAACAAGAACTGCATTCCATTCCTTGCTTCCTGGCTTCAGGCCTTTCTCTTCCATCTTGTTTAGCAACCTGACACCCCATCTCCAAATTCCTCTCTTCTTAGCTGCAGTAAGTAGGACATTAAAGTATGAAACAATCAATTCGTATGAAAGGTTATTTGGCTTTGGACCCTTGTCTAACAAATCCTCGTAAACCTCCAAGGCAGCCCACCACTTCTTAGCCTTTCCCATCAACCAAATCACATGGTTGCAGACTGATAAGCTTATATCAGAGCACCTTTCTCTAATCCTAATGTACAATTCTTTTGCAACAACATAATGTTCTTCACGGGTACAAGCCCACACAAGGCGCTCATAATCTGACCGACCAGGTTGAAGTTCAGCCTTATCCATATCTGTCAGAAGCTTTAACACATTGGTGTTCAAGTTTTCAAGCCTCACAAGCCACCGCCTCATAACCTGGTAGCAAACACGAATTGTGAAATTTTCGAGCTTAACATATTCCCTTTCCCAATCTTCATCAGCATCCTTTCCTATTTCCCCTTTCAGATACTTGTCTTTTATTTCTACAAAGAACTTGAGAGCTCCATCCCCGTCTTCCATTTTTCTATAAGCCAACAGAGCAGAAGAATAGGATGCAGCAGATGGGGTAAAACCATTCCTATGCATCTCTTCAAGAATATCAAGGGCCTTTTTAGCCTGTCCTTGCTTGACATAAATAACCATCAAAATGTTGTAAGTCACCACATTGGGAGCAACCCCCTCCTGAGTCATTCTTTCCAAGATTTTTTCCGTTTCTTCATATTGTTCAGACTGTTTCACTGCACTTAATAGACTATTATATATGAAAAGATTTGGAACAATAGTACCATCTGTTTCTTTCTTTATCTTGAGCCATTCAACAAGAGCCATTGCAGGCTCCATTTTCTTGTCCCATCCAAAACCCTTAATCATGGATAAGTAAACTTGAACAGGCAATTCACCCTTTTCCTTAAGAACCTCTTCTATATCTTCCACTGTTTTTGCAAAATATAAGCTCTGAGCGAGCGCAGGGACATCAATCTTTTCATCCTGTTCTTCCCCAACTTCTCCCTCACTTCCAACATCTACCTCACATTTTTGTTCTTCGTCACTGTTATCATCATTTCTATCGAAATCATAATCAACTTTATCTCTCTCATGTTTCACTAATGACCGATCATCCAAACTTGATTCTACTCTATGAAATTCATTACCAATTTTTTGTTGCTCCAAAGCCGATGCCAAAGCCAATGATGAACCAAATGAGCCTTCCTTCGGCTCACGAAAACACACATATTTAATCTTTGAATAATTGGAGAGAAACCTACTTTCCACACCAAATTTTAAGCTCCCACAAGAAGTCCCACTTCTATCATACCTCAAATTGCCAGAAACCATAGGAAAACCAGAACTTTCACCTTGAAAAACGTTGTCAACATGACCACATCTCTTCCTGCCTCTTCTAGTACTCAAAAAACAAGAGGAATCCTCCTCAAACTCTAAATGGGGCACCGCACATGAGCCACCACTCAACGGCCATACACTCAAAGTTTGCATTTTGAGAGATAAATTAGCAATAAACAGAAAAACCCAGGAAGCAAAATCCAGTTAAAGAACAAGAAAACATGATATCCACTTATCACGAGAGACTTTCTCCTATGGTTTTCATGCTACCTACAAGAGAAATAATCGGAGAACTATAACTATTGACTCTTCGTTTAGAATTTACACAATTTTATGAACAGCAAGGCATTAAAACATACCCGAATTGCTTCCTGTTGTTGTTTCTTTTGGGAGTAGAACTGTGAGCCTGAGGTTACCTCAGGATTTGAGGTTAGTGCTTCTCTTTGATGTCCTCACAGCCATTCAATTGTAGTAACAAGTGGGCGATTAGCCAAAATATCACAGATACTATAAAACGAGACAATGAGAAAAATAAAGATTTAAAAAGTAACTTAATGAGTCAAGAATTACAATAATTCAATTATCAAAATACTTTTTTGAGGAGGTGTAAATCAAAACAGGCAATGTTTTAATGTTGTTTGCGTGGAAAAATCAAAACTACACGGATTATATTCTCCTTGACCCATAATACGATGGTAAGATTAATTTTTTTTATATCAAAAAATATATTTATATATTTTTTCTAATAAAAAATTAAGTGGAGGTTAATCTTCTATGATTTAATTAATTTGACAAGTTTAAAAATAACTTAAATAATCAATAAAAATATGGTTTGATTAAAAAATTTGATATGATTTTTTTTATAAAAAATTAAGATGTAAATATATTAGATCGATCTGGCCTAACTTTTCAAATCTACAATTTTAATCATAAAATCATGATAACTTTAATAAAAAATAAATTGAAAAATATATTAAAAAAATACAAAACTTAATTCTCAAAAAACTAAATGTTGAATATTAAAAATTAAAAAGAAAACAATTTAAAATTTAAACATGTTAAAAAAAAATTTAAAATTTAAAACCTTTTGAGATAAGGTTGAAAATAATACAAATACATCAATAACATATTTTTTGGATTTTTTTTTGGTATGTTGAAAATATTTAGAAAAACAAGAAATTAAAAATTGAGTTATGATAACGAAGAAGGGAAAAATTCCCAGCTCATATGGGATCTATATTGTACCCTAAGAAAGATGGTTTGTTTCAAGTTCTTGAATTAATCAATGATAATACACATAAAAAGGATATTTGCAGGTAAGTATAGCACTAGTGATGTTTTTAATGTTTCTTATCTTTTTATGTTTGAAGTAAGTGATATTCAAGATTAAATTCTTTTAAAAAAATAATAATAAGAATTAACAAAGATCTCAAAATGATCCATTAAAACTGTCAATCGGGTCATTTCAAGGTTAAGAACCAATAAGATTAAAAAGATGTTCAATGAGCTATTTCAAGATATTTAGGCCAAATTAAGCATCAAGATTACAATAAGGAATAATCAGACTTTAAATAATAGAATCCGTTCAAAGGAAGCATATAGTTCTTGAGCTTAAGACATGTAAATTGGGATTATTTTTCTACTCTTTATTTTTATATTAATGGACATAACTTTTGATCTGACCATTGAATCATATATAAAGTTTGTCAGAATATTTTAAAGACCATTTTTTTTATAGGGTTAAAAGTTCATAATAATAAAGCATGGAAGTTATTATTTAGAATTTGTAATACTTTTGTAGTTGATTTAAGAATTTTTTCCCATTTTATTAAGAAAATTTTGTTATTTCTATAGCCTTGTTTATGATGTTTTACTTAATATAAATAGGGTTATTAAACTTATATATTTTTTTGTATTTTTATTTCATAAATAATATTATATGTGCAAGGTTACTTATATTGTTGGTTCTTTATTAAACTCTTTAGAACTTATCAAATATTATTTTTTTATGTCATTCATCTTTATACTTCTAGTTCTCGATTCTTGATTCTTTATAATCAACGAGTTGAGTTTTCATTCAATTACTACAGTTCTTTGGTTGAAACAATCACTAGGTCAAGTTTTTTTCAACTTATTTTAACTTTCTTGGATTATATTCAATCTTAATTATGGGTTCTACAATTTTTATTTTTTGAGTTTACATTACCATCTTTCAAAGTGACCATATGACCTTTTATATAATGATACAAAGTATAAATCTTATTTAAACATGTAAATCATAATCCTATATAAATATTGATACAAAGGAGACTTCATTGAATAGTAAATCAACTAAATAACTTTATTGAATAGTAATACAACTAAACTTTTTTCTCTATTTATGCATCGTCATGGATTGCTCTTATCTATTGTGTATAAGATTAAAAAAAATCTCAGAAGGTATACTTGCATGATTTTTTTTTAAGAAAAAATCCTAGTCTTTTGGTACCAAGCATTGACTTTACCTATTAAGGATTATCTATAGTTTAAAAGATAATAACTTTGCTGGTTTGATTTCTTGTAGATTTATCTAAACTTATCCCTTATTAAACTATCTTATCTCGTCTTTGTAATTATATCAACTACATCCTTGTACATTCCTTATAAAAAGACATTTCAATAATAAAAAAATATAAGTTCAGTAATATTGTTTATGGTAGTAGAGCTGTTTTTTTTTCTTCAATAAGACTTTTTACTATGGCCTCAACTTCTAATTCAATCATTGTTAATATTGATCTTCATAGAAATGATAAAACTCACCTTATTACCTCAATACCAGTTCTCAACTTTCTTTGAAACTAACACCCTCAAATTTTTCTTCACAATGTGCTTAATTGATGTCCTTATTTACAGGTTATAATCTCTAAGGATATCTTGATGGAACCGTTGTTTGCCCATCAAAAATAATATTTAATCCAATAACTGGATCATCTTTTATAGGTACTTCAAATCCTACATTTTGGCATTGGTTTTGACAAGATAATTTGATACTTCATGCAATTCTTGCTTTTGTTTTTGAATCAATTAACTCTTATTCACTAAAGGACTTAATCAATTTCATAATATCTTAATATTATCATAAACTTAGTTGATGAACTTCACATCATTCATTTTCAATGGCATCGAAGTTGATTTTTGTGGCATAACAACTATAATAAATGCCTGTGAGACTTCTCTTACATTGGAAGAACTTCATGCCTTATTGATTAGCCATGAAAATTACTTAAAACTCATTGATGCTTCCAACTCAAGACTAATTGCCACTATAAAGGCTGCTCAATGTAACCACTCCATCAAATCAACATGTCTTGCAAATTCTTCTGCAAGTTGTTCCAGATCCAACCAAAGATGTAATGTTTATATATACAAATCAGGTCAATCTCCATTGATTTGTCAACTCCGTGACATAAAAAGGCACTTAGACAAGACATGTTGCAAGGTCATTAGGCTAAAATCTACAAACTATATAGCTATAAGTGGATTAAATAACAAAAAGTGGCTAATAGATTCTGCTACCACTCATCACATTACCTTTAATATTGCTAACCTATCAGTCCACTCTGAGTATGATGGAACTAATTGACATGACCAAATGATTGATGTCTTCTCCCAAGTGCAAGAGTATTGAAGTAATAAGTAACCCAACAAGACTAGGATCGAACCACTAGGAGGTTATTTATATAAATTATAAAAAACAACAACAACAACAACAATAAAAAGAGCTTTGATATGTGATATTGATATAAGAATTAAATAATGATAAAAAAAAATTATCAAGGTTAGAGGATCCACTAATGGTATTTCAAATAAGTATAGTATAAACTCTTATTACTCAACTGAAAACCACATACAAAGGAGGCTCTAATTGAATTTAAATTGTTAACATGATTACATTAGTTTAAGAAAAATATTAAGAGTGAATAAAATAACAAATACAAAACATGTTAGTATCAAACATCATAGTCCATGTTGAGTTTATACTATACTTATTCTTAAACCATTAGTAAAACATTTTTATCTTGACATAATAAATTTAACTAAACATAATAAAAGAGAGAAACATAAATAAATAAGATAAAAATATAAATAAGATATAAGTTAACTAGGTAAATGAAAGGAAATGAGAAGCATAAATAAGAGATTAATATAAGTAAAACTTAAGCATTACAATAAAAAGAGAATAAGAACATAATCTTCATTTGAAAATCAAGATGCCTAAATGCATGACAAATGCCTCCTTTTATAGGCCAAAATTTAGAACTATTGATTTGATGACTAATTATTGACTGGGTGACCACATTTTGACTTGGTGACAATCTTTATCTTCTTATCTGAACAAAATATCATTGATAACGTCAGAATTTGAACAAACTTAAATCATGAAAGTTCTACTAAATTGTCTCAACTTTTCAAAAAAAAAAATTGAGGTCATTTGGACTTCTAGAACTCAAGATATAGGCTGAACATTGAACAGTATCTGGGCTGCAGGATAGATTTGGAATTCTCCGTTGTTGCTAAGATTTGGACTTCCAAATAACAGAATTGAGTTTTACCTTCTACATGAATGTTTTAGGCCTATATTGTAGCTTTCCATCCATATAAAATAGATCTAAATCTAAGATCTACAGCTCCAAATATGACCAAATGATTGAACAATGTTTCATTTTGGATTGAACCATTATCTCTTTTCAAAGTTTGGCCCCTCTTTTTATTCTTTCAATTTCAGTTCTTCAACTCATCAATTAATTCTTTCATTTATGTGATAGGCATGCATTTAAGATAAACATTTATCATAAATTAAAGTTATTTTATGGTATCAGACTTGTTATTATAAAACATACTTTAGTTAAGGAGTTATTGATACTTCAAGTACAAAATGATGATATAAAACCTTTGAGAAAAATACACTTTTAAGTACTAATCATTAAATGAAGTCGTCATTGGTGATGGCTTAGTTTTGTGAGTAACATATGTTGGCTTTATGTCTTGGAATTCATTTTCAAAATACTTTTTTCCTACATAATACTTTTTATGTCCCTAACATTCATAAAAACTTAGTTTTTATCCATCACTTTACTCATTCTAGCAATGTTTACATTAAATTTCATCCCTTTAATTTTCTTATGAAGGATCAGAAAATGGGGACAACACTTCTACGTAGTGAATGCCAGGATGATGCTTATCTATTAAAAACATATTGGTCATCCCTCTAATAAAATCTATCATTTCAAAATTAATCATATATCTCTTCCTGTTTTAAGTTCTAGAAATCCCTTATCATCAATTTGTTCAGCTTGTTAATGTAGTAATAAAATTCATAAGTTATCATTTTTAAAAACATCTTTTATCAGTACTTATCCATTAGAATATATCTATATAGATATATAGGGACCAACAACAAGTTCTCTTGATGGTATTTGTTATTATGCTTTATTTGTGAATCATTTTACAAAGTATTACTGGTTGTTTCCAATTCATCATAAAAATGATGTCCATTCCATCTTTATTTAGTTAAAAGGACTTCTTAAAAAATAATTTATGTTTCATATTAAAAATTTGTACTCCAATAATGGTGGTGAGTACGAAGGTCTTTGTCAATTCCTATCCTCTCATTCTAAAAATATGCTCAATATTGCTCTTTACACATCACAACAAAATGGAACATGTAAATGTAGATATCATCACATTATTGAGATAGGCCTCACCCTGTTATATCAAACATATTTTCCATTATCATACTAGGCATATGCCTTTCAAACTGTAATTTATCTTATCAACCATATGCTAACACTTGTTTTACAGAATAAAAGTCCTTTTAAGTGTCTATTTGATTGTCAACCAAATTATAAAAAACTTGCATTTTGGATACTAGTGTTTTTTGTGGCTCAAGCCTTATAATAGTAACAAAATGTAACCAAAATCTAGGCCATGTATTTTTCTTAGTTACTCAAGTTCTCAAAATGCATATAAATGCATGGCCATTGACAATTCTTGTATTTATCTTTCAAAACATGTTATATATGATGAAACTATCTTTCTTTTCACTCTTTCTACTATTATGTCATCTCCTACAATTTAAGGTTAGATTTCAATTGACTCCACCATATCGGCAATTCCACCTCTTAGACAAACACCTTCCCTGTATCTACTTACTTGTGATGATTTCTGCCCTTGTTGCTCATTCACCAAGCCACCACTCACCAATTCTAGTCCCTTATTTGAGCCACTAGATAGCAAGTCTATCACATAACTATCATTCTTCATTCCTCTAACCCGAAGCCACAGTATGACAACCAAATCCATGAATAACATTTACAAACCAAAGAAACTATATTTAACCACCAAACATCTCATTCCATAACCTATATAGTCATCATGTGTCTCTTAAACCCTGAAAGATCATAAATGGCGACATGCTATGTCTGAAGAGTTTAATGTGTTAGCTAAACATGAAACTCAGGAGCTAGTTCCACCAAATCCATCCATCATTCCAATTGGTTGTAAGTTGATTTTTTGAGTCAAGCACAATGTTAATGGTATAATATCAAGGTATAAGGCATGCCTAGTTGCTAAAGGATATCATCAGCATCACAACATTGATTACACCGAAACATTCATCCTGTTGTCAAACCAGTAACCATCAGAACTATCTTCTCCATTGTTGTTCAACATCATTAGTGTATTTGACAACTAGCTGTCAACAATGCATTTCTACATGGAACACTAAAAGAGGATGTGTTCATGATTCAGCCTCTAGGATTTATAGATTTCATATTGTCTTCATACATTTGCAAATTAAACAAGTCTATATATGACTTGTGATTAGTACTTAAAAGTGCATTTTTATCAAGGTTTTATATCATCATTTTGTACTTGAAATATCAATAACTCCTTAACTAAAGCATGTTCTATAATAACATATCTAATAATATAAGATACCTTTAATTTGTGGTAAATATTCATCTTAAATACAGACCTATCACATAAATGAAAGGATTTATTAATAAGTTTAATTACAAAAATTGAAAGGACAAAAAGATGGCCAAACTTAGAAAAGAGATGAAAATATGCTGGTGCTGTTCAAACCAGAACACTATTCGGTAATTGGGTCATATTTAGAGTTGTAAATCATGAGGTCTACTTTATATAAATGAAAAGGTAAGACATAGGCCTACAACTTTCATTAACAGTTTGTTTTAAATAGGCTATTTTCAAGTATAAATTGTAGCAACAACTAAAAAGTTTGAATATGTTCTGCAGCCTAGACACTGTTTAGTATTTAGCCCATATCTTGAGTTTTAGGAGTCCAAATGACCTCAATTTTTTTTCCTAAAAAACTGAGATAATTTCCTAGAACTTTTATATAGAGGTCTGGTTCAAATTCTGACGTTATCAGTGACGTTATCACCAAGTCAAGAGTTGACTACCCACTCATCAATTAGTCATCAAATCAATAGTTCCCAATTTTGGCCTACATGAAGAAGGCATTTGCTATGCATTTAGGCATATCGTATGGTATAACCGACACTTGCGCTATGAAAGGAACTTGATTTGTTGTTAACATAAGTTATAATCATGAATGCTTGACGAGATTTACAAGTATTAGTATTCGAATAAGATAACTAATGTAATTATGTTAACAATTTAATTTGATTGGAACCTCCTTTATGTGTGGTTTTTAATTGAATAATAAGAGTTTATACTATACTTGTTTGAAATACCATTAGTAGATCCTCTGACCTTGACATTTGTTGTTATCATTGTTTAATCCTTATATTGATCTTCCATCTCAAAGTTCTTATCAACTTCTTCTTCTTCTTCTTCTATTACTATTACTATTACTATTACTATTGTTGTTGTTGTATTGCTGTTATTTATAATTTATACAATTAACCTCCTTGTGGTTCGACCCCGGTCTTACTGGGTTATATATTACTTTGAGACTCCTACACTTGAAAGAAGATATTAATCTTTTGGTCGTGTCAGCTTGAAACAAGAACCACATGTTTAGTATAAAGAGCTAGCTCTTTTCTTCTGACATTGGGATTTCAGCAATCCAAGTCAGATCCCTCTTTATTCATCTACACCAAGAATGACATAACATTATTTCTGTTAGTCTACGTCACTGATGTTCTCATCACAAGCAGTGAATCAGCGGCCATTTCGAACATAATACGACAACTTAGAAACCAATTTTCCTTGAAGGATCTTGGCAAACTCTAATAACATGCAAAGTCAAAATTCCAATGGACCAGAACTGTCGCACGTGTGCGGCGTCGGGGCGATCTTCCACCATCAAGAAAAAAAATGGAAATGTTGATGTGGTGTATTTTCGGAAAAATATGAATAGACAATGAATATATCTCTTATTAGTGAAAAATTGAATGGGAGTCACCACCAAGTATTCTAGTTACTAGGAACCCTAACTAGTCTCAGAGATTAGGTACAAAGACTGTTTGCGTAAAGGGAAGGTATTAGCACCCCAAATACACCCTACCTACGGTAAGCTGCATTATTTTGTCTGTTAAAATTCAAAATTGTGTTATTGTTTTTTAATTGTTGGTTTGTTTAAGGCTCAAAACAAGTCCTTCTCAATAAGAAGGTTCTTATCTAAAAATACGGTTAAACCTAACTGTTCAATTGTCCAAAAATAAATTAAATATTCAGAATACGCATTACGTGTAATGTCATACTCCGGATACGAAACGATAAACAAAATAAGAATTTTGTTGTTTTTAAAATTTTGACTAATGTTTTCTTGATGTTCAATTGTCCAAAAATAAATTAAATATTCAGAATACGCATTACGTGTAATGTCATACTCCGGATACGAAACGATAAACAAAATAAGAATTTTGTTGTTTTTAAAATTTTGACTAATGTTTTCTTGACTTTAATAAACCGGTTATTAAAGCCAAAATGCATGCTAAAATATTATTTTTGGTATATGAAAAATACAATATGTTTTTTTTGGCTTTAAGAACTTGGTCGTATGTATAAAAAAAAATTTAAAATTTTTTTGTATTTTTTGAAATTTTTGACAAAAACCAGATATTTTAATTGTAGGTTTGTATTTTTACAGTGTATTTATTTGGAATGGGTCAGCACGGCCTAACATAAAAGATGATGGGCCAGCACCAGCCTAGTATACAACAAAACGGGCTAGCACCGGCCCGACATGAAAATGGAACGGGCCGGCACCAGCTCAAAACAAAATGGAATAGGTCGACTCCGGCCCAAAACAAAATGGAACACGCCCAAAATATATATAAAAAAAATGGGCCGGAACCGGTCCAAAATGAAAAATGGGCTAAAGCTGGCCCATTAAAATGATAATTGGCCGGCCAATTATTCATTGGCTGCAGAATGTGAATTACGTTCTGCATGCCAATGACAGGAAATGAGAAGACAGAGTAGAGAAGGGAAAAAACATACCTGGTGTGAAGGGCGATGGTTGCCATCATCTGCGATGGCTGGAGATGGCGGAGATAGTGCCGGCGATGATGATTTTTTCAATGGTTCTTCCTCTGTTTTCCTTATCTCTCTTTGTTTTCTATTTTTTCTTCTGTTTTTCTTCTCTCTTTTAGTTTTTTTTTTCTTATGTTCTGTCCCTCTCTCTCCTCTTCTTCCTCTCAGTCTCTTTTCCTTTTTCATGATTTTGATCGTCTCTCTCTCCCTCTTTCTTTTCTTTTCTTTTCTTTTCTTCCTCCTCCTGCTTTCAGCTACCTCCCCTGTTTTTATAGGCAAAAACAGGGGAGGGAACATGGTTGGGGCGGCCACTATGCTGCCACCCTTACACTGTCCGTCTAATACGTGGAAAGTGGGTTGTGTCGGTGTCTTTTTGAAGGCGAGTTGGCGGTGAAAAAATCAGTGAAAACAGAGGAGAAAAACACATTTTCTTCCCTTGTTCTCTGCGTGTACAGGGGAAGAAGATGATGATGCCGTTTAAAATGACATCGTTTTGAGTTTTTCTCTTTTTTTTTTATTAAATAGTAAATGAAACGGCGTTGTTTTGGTAAAAATGCATTGTTTCATTTAAATGCAAAGGCGACAAAAACGTGTCTATTTTCATATTGGTCCTCAATTTGTAATTTTTTTATTAAGTCCTAAATTGCAATTTTAATTGAAAATCAATGCAATTGCATCTCTGTCTAAAAGCCAACAACAACCCTATAGTTGGCTGCCTTTTTCACTTTGTTCCTTGGTCTTGATATTATATAATTTGATCCTCAATTGAGCAATAAACTTCTAATTTCTTCAATTGGGCCCCTGACTGGTTTTAATTTCAGCCCCTCTACTTATGTGACTTTTTTATTTTGGTCCTTGGTTTTAGATTTCTTCAATTAAGTTCATAATTGGCCATCAAACTTCAATATTTATGCAATTAAACCCGTGATTTGACCGAATTAACTTCTAAAAATTATAATTTGACTCCAGAACTTTAATTTCTTCCCAATAAAGCATAAATTGACTCAAAAATAATTTTTTTTTTGCAATCAAACTCTCCATAAATTCAATTAAATCTTTAATAAAATTTAATTGAGTCCATAAACATTTGATTTTGGGTTTTTCTTACTCAAATTGAATTGTTTTTGTCAATAGGGCTGTCATCAGTCAATAAAATACTGATAAATTTTAATCTTTGTATTTTTTTAACCTCTTTACCCAATTTCTAATCATTTTTAGGACGCACTGACATCATTTTTCACTATTTATATTTTTTTATAAGATTTTTTTTTTATTTTTTTATATTTTATTATTTTTTGCGGCGGGGCCAAAAAATATGTTATGACATGAACCATTAAAAAAAAATAAAAAAACTCTACACTAACACCATTACCAATTAATAATGAACAGAACAGAGTGTGCCTTGCAATTATAATGTGATCCGAGCAATGGTTAAACAATCATATTTGTATTTTACTGTTATTGTGTTTATCGTCGAGGTTTACAATAACAAATATAATTCTCAATTTAATTATTGAATCGGATTAAAAATTATCTAGAAATTTTCATATATATTATTTTATACTAGATTAAAATTTCAAAAATACACCTCTACACAGACCAGAAGCTATTATATGACTTCTATTATCTAGATCCTTTTAACCTGTGGACATTTTGTTCAAAATGATGCAAGAATATCCAGTAACAATGGAGTAGCCAACACAACATTTCTTTTAAGTTGTGTTTTGATGACTTATGATAACAATCACAAGAGTTTCCTTGAGTTTTAGAGTGGATAGAAGACAACATAAAAAAGCATATAGGTGGTAAACTCCTTTGTTTCAGGAACTTATTCAGCATTGGGTTTGATAATTTTAGATTTTTGTATTTTTAATTGGTCTATGTGCATACCATTAACTCTTTACATTTAGGTTATTTTGGTATGATATAAATACCATTAAGTAGGGGTGAGTAAAAAAATTAAAAAACCGATTAAATTGAAATAAATTAAAAAAATAACTGAAAAAACCAAACTATAAAGAAAAACTAATTAAAATTTTTTAAAAACTAATTGGTATGATTCGGTTTTATAAGTCCAAAACTAAAAAGATAAACCAAACTAAATTGAATCTAAACCAAAAAAACTAAGTCAAACTGAAAAAAACAGAGCAAAATCAGAAAAACCGAGTCAAAACTGAACCAAACTAGAAAAAACCGAGTCAAACTAAACCAAATTAATTTTGATTTTAAAAAAAAAATTGATTTAATTATTTTTTTTATAAAAACCAAGTCAAATCGAATATATACTAAGCAGCAACGTTAATAATAATAAAAAAAAAACTCTCCTGGAAGAGAATCAAATTAACGATAAACATCCTCATTGTCTGTCTGGCCAAACAGAAACAAAAAGAAACCCAAATTGTAGAAAACATCCAACAAAACTGGTCCTCGAATTAAATATTAATAGACTTCCTTGCGATCCCCTCCGAGCGCGAAACCCTAGTATCCAGGCTGGACTAAAAACACCACCTCGACCTGGACTCCCCTCCGGCATCCGCCATCGGCGCTAATTAACAAATCAGCTTCACAGCTGTCTAAACAGCAAGCCTCCACCAACTTCCGATGCCTTTTTTTTTTTTTTTAATTATACCGCAGCAGGCTGAATATATTTTTTAAATAAAAAAAAGTTAATCATGAATTTTTTTTCTAACTTATTTTTTATCTAAATAATGTTAAATATAAATTAAAAATTTTATATACATATTTAATTAAATAAATTAAAAATTATTTATATCATTAAATTAAAAAAATAATTAATAATAACTAAATAAACATTTTAAAAAGTTGAGATGTAGATATAAATAAAGATATTTGGTCTCGTAATATAAACTATACACTTGATTATATTTAAAGATTTTATTAATTAAAATTAATTTTTTATTTAATCAAGTAATAAGTATAAATACACACATATAAATTAATTGAATAAAATCAAAGAAAAAAATATCCTGCAAGTGATGCTATCCAAAAATAAATTTTGTTAATTTTTTAAAATGAATTTTATTTATAAAAAACATAAAAAAATAGATAACCCCTTCCAAAATACATACAAAGTAAAATAAAAAAACAATAACTATTTAAAATAAAAAAAAATTAAAAATCATAGAGAAGTAGAATTAATTTAAATATAAATTAAAAAATTATTTAAAAAAATATATAATTTTTTTTAAATAAGACCAGGCTCTCCCGGAGACATGTTATAAAATGCCTATGGGCAAGTCTTATTTTAAAAGAAACTCAATTAAGATGGATGATAAGTCATTTACTTCGATATTTATTTTTTAAAAAAACTTTGACGACCAAATAGATATAACATGTAAAGTTTGAGGACTAAAATAAATTTTTTGCAAGAACAATCAAAACAACAACCAGATGCTTTTTCTATTTTTATTTTTTATCTTTTAATTTTGTTTTTAATCAATAAGTTTGATTTAATTGCCTATAATTTGTCTAAAAGAATGCAATCATGCAAAAAAGAAAAAAGAAAACCAAAGACTTAAGAAAAAAATTAAAATATAAATAAAATTTTAAACTATGAGTTCACAATAAAATATAAACAAGTAAAATGTGCTCATGTGTATAACAAATAATTCATACTTTTAGTGTTTTCTATAATATCCATTTAAGAGACTATTCCATTTTTTCCAAACTTCCACATGGTGCCAGAGCTAGAAAGTTGAAGATTATATCCATAATAAGAAAATAATTTAAAATAATGTTAAATAGGAAACACAAGTGTATTCGCCGTGCTCGGTAGTGGGTTAATATTTTCTTTAAATACAAAAAAATATTAGAAATATAAAAAATATTTTAAAATTTAGGATTGAAACATAAAATTTTAAAACTTTAGGAACCAAATAAATAAAGTAAACTGAAATTATAAGGATCAAAATGATTTTCTCCATGCCTTTTGAATAGTGGGCTGTAATTTTTTTTCATTATTATTTAGGTCATTAATCTTTCAATCCTTTAAGCTGTCACCTTATATTCTATTTTGCAAAAGCATTCATTAATTTTTTTTAGATATGTTGCGTGCACAGTTATTGCAAAAAGAAGGAAATTCCAACGCATAAACAATGCTAAATTACCTGAGATGATGAAATTAAAAAATAATAATAATAAAAACAAACAATGTTCCTTAAATAATATGTTGTTTTGTGTGTGACACTACAATTAGCTGCAACGAAATAGCATGTTGTTTTAGTTTTTTAGTTGCAATTATAACTTAGTACCTATTATAATGTATTAAAATAAATAAATTAAAGTTTATAATTTTAGAAATCATATGTTTAATCCTTGTGTTCTTAAATTCATCAAGGAATTAATTCTTTCTGTCTATTTTATAATCTTTTTAATTTATTTTTTAAATACATAAAAAATTAAATAAACCATTTTTAATATATTTTTTAGATGCATAAAAAGTAAATAATATGAAAATATTGATGATTAAACAATGTATTTTTTCTTAGAAATATACCAATCTAAGAAAAAACTATTAGTTTTTATATAATATAAATTTAATTAATTTGTTTTGATAAGTTATAATAAACACATTTAGATGAGTCATGAGTATCATTATTCCGAAGATTGCAATGGGAATTAAATTTAATTTTATTAGGTGCCAAGTGGCAAGTAGTAGCGGTCCCCAGTCATCATAAAGGGCAAAAAAAAAAAAAAAAAAAAAAACACAGAAACATAAAAGGAGAACATATAGTAGATCGCCAGGCAAACATAGGGAGTGCCGCTACGTGTCTGGCTTCTCCGCCCGGATGTGCCTTCGGTTTCCTCTATATCATCCCCTCCACTACTACTTTTCTCTTCGACCCATCACGATCACGATCAATATCTCTTCTCCTGCTTCACTACTTCTCTCCCACTTTTACTCTTTTTTGTCTCCTTCTTCTTCTTTCTTCATGGCTCCTCCTGCTGCCATGGAAGAAACTGCACCAACTATTAACCTTCTCTCCAATATTAATGATGGTAATAATGCTGCTTCACATATATCTAGAGTCACTGTTGTTGGCAGTGGCAATTGGGGTAGTGTTGCCGCTAAGCTCATTGCTTCTAACACCCTCATGCTTGCTTCTTTTCATGGTATGGCATAGACTTTTATATATATGTTTCTTATACATGGTTGGTCTGTTTGATGGAAAGAAATACTGTTTTTTTCTTCTTCTTTGTTTGTTTGTTTGTGGAAGGTTATGCACCATGAGTTAGCCATTAATTTTTTTTAGTTAGTTTATTTGTGTCAATGATCTTGACATTCATTTTTCTTGTAATTAAATCTATGCTATACATAACAACAATGTATTTGGTTGTTAAGAGACTAGGAGAATGGATTGGAAGGTTATGATTTTAAATGATTTCAATATGATTTTTTTTTTCCTTATTGGAACTCAGATGAAGTGAGGATGTGGGTGTTTGAGGAGATATTGCCAACTGGTCAAAAGCTCACCGAGGTCATCAATCAAACCAATGTAAGAATCTGATGATCGCCTCCGCTGCATTTTGACTATGTGCAGTTGTGCACCATATTCTCCATTGTAATCCTTGTGTTTTCTTGAATAGGAAAACGTAAAATATCTCCCTGGCATAAAGCTTGGCAAAAACGTAGTTGCGGACCCTGACCTTGATAATGCAGGTAATCAATTTCTTGCTTTCCTCAGGTTGTATATTACACGTTGTTGTTGGATATTTGTTCACCATTTTTTAAGAATTAATCAATGGACGAATTATACAGTGCGGGATGCAAACATGTTGGTATTTGTGACCCCACATCAATTCATGGAGGGTATATGCAAGAGACTTGTCGGAAAGCTAAAGGATGATGTGGTGGCTATTTCACTCATCAAAGGCATGGAGGTCAAGATGGAAGGTCCACACATGATTTCCACTCTCATCTCTGAGCAGCTCAGGGTTAATTGTTGTGTGCTGATGGGAGCAAACATTGCAAATGAGGTTATTTATCAATTTTTTGAACCTTTTCAGAGGATTCGATGTGCTTTCACTGTTTATTTTCTAAATACTTTGAGGCTGCTTGGTACAGATTGCTGTCGAGAAGTTCAGTGAAGCAACAGTTGGATACAGAGAAAACAGAGAAGTTGCAGAAAAATGGGTTCAGTTATTTAGCACCCCTTATTTCGTGGTCACACCTGTGAGTAATTCATTTTGTGATTTCTGCCAGTTTTATAGAGGCAGGTTATTGCTATAGTAAATCCTGCAAGGACTATTAATCAGCATGGTCACCATACTATCCTAGCACATGTAGGGATTATTTGATACATAAAACTGAAATTGAAAATCACTTTGTTCTCATCTTTTGATGCTATATGAATGTGTAGGTTCAAGATGTGGAGGGAGTTGAACTTTGTGGGACTTTGAAGAATGTTGTGGCTTTAGCAGCAGGTTTGTTGAACATATTCCTTTTTCTGTTTAATTTGTGTTTAATTTATTCATTTTTTTTATTTATGAATGATACAACAGGTTTTGTGGACGGTCTGGAAATGGGAAATAACACAAAGGTAAGTCCAAACAATTTTCTTAAAGTTAAACTTACATAATTTTGTCTTCCTTTTCACCTTAACTGTTCATACCTAAACTAGGCTGCGATAATGAGAATTGGTCTAAGGGAGATGAGAGCCTTTTCCAAATTACTGTTTTCCTCTGTTAAGGACAGCACATTCTTTGAAAGCTGCGGTGTAGCTGATCTCATCACAACATGCTGTAAGCAAGCATATTGATTTATTCAATTATTTTCTAGTATAATTTATCTCTGATAATAATTATACCATCTGTGGCAGTGGGAGGAAGAAACAGGAGAGTTGCAGAGGCTTTTGCTAAGAATGGAGGAAAAAGGTTAATGTTTGCTACTTGGTGCATAAAAAATGGTGGAATGTTACGGTATTTAATTTTAATCATGCTGATTCTCATCTGCAGGTCTTTTGATGAGCTTGAAGCAGAGATGTTGCAGGGCCAAAAGTTACAGGTAGATAACAAAGATAGTTATTAGAAATGGCTGCAAGATCATTTTCTTAGTAAATATGTGGAAATAAGCTGAAATGGTTCATTTATATAGAGACGGGGGCTTTAGGATCCGTCTCAACCTTCCCCATCTGTTATCACACAGATCTGCTACCAATACAATAGATCAGATAAACACTTTTTAATCCTGTAATTTGTGATTAGAATCAACTGCATAATGGCCCATTTTTGATACACGCATTGAATTGCAAAATATGAGAAGTCTTAAGTTCTTGAGCACATTCGACAACTCAAATGGAAATGGCTTGCTCTCATATTTGATTGCTTGAAAGGCATATGTATTCCTAGTACTAAGCAAAAAAGTGTAGTTGTGTAGTTTTCCGGACACTCTGAAAATCAAAGTTATCACTGTCCAGTATTATGGTGATTGTGATTGCGTTGCCAAACATCTAACAAATTTTCTTCTCTTGAGTGAAGGGTGTCTCAACTGCAAGAGAAGTTTATGAAGTTTTGAGCCACCGTGGATGGCTAGAGCTCTTTCCACTTTTTGCAACAGTACATGAGATCTCCGTTGGACGTCTTCCACCATCAGCTATAGTAGAATATAGCGAGCACAAGCCTAACTGCTCCCTGGTAGAAGGCTCTGCTCAATACTTTTAATTCTTTCTGAGCACGAGACTAATGTATTTTACTGTTTCAGGTGTAAAAGTTATAGGTGCTTTACTCAATTGTGCATCATGCACAGTACGAGAAGGCCAGGTGGAGTTTGCTAGTTCATGCAAAATTTGCATTTTATCACGACAAGATGCTTTGCAGGGCTAAATTGCTGCATGGCATGAAGTATCAGTGTTCAAGTTGAAGGCTGTTAAAATTAACACTTCTTCGAGAAGCTGATGATACAAGTAGTTTGGTTTTTACCCATGAATCCAGCATTGAAAGTGTTTTCATGTGTTGTTTAGTGGATACCTATAATAAATCCAAATGTTTGAAGTACAATAAAGGAGGGCTTTCGCTTATGACTCAGTTCTTTTTGTTCAAACTAAAATATGATGAATGAAATGAATCGTGTCTCTTGAACCTCATCTTAGGTCTCAAATCAAGAAGCAGCGGCAGCGGCAGCGGAAACGAATGGTTCCAATACAGTTCTTCAGAATTCAATACCTTCAGGAATATAGCCGTCCAGACTGTTGAGGTTATCTTTTCTTGCAGGGAAGTGAATAGAATTCTTTCTGCAACCCCTACGGAAGAAAAGGAGATGCATATCACCCAAGATAAGATATGCTTTCTAATTTTGCTCCAGCAAACCCAAGATAGACCTTGCTTCATCCATTGATAACTTGCTAACGAACCCACAAAATGAAAAATCCTTCTTTCCAAGCGCAAGTTCTCCACAGATGAGTCCGCTGGTGAGAACAATTGTTGATGCACTTGCCCGTATCCAATCCATAAAATGAATGCAACAACTGAGGAGTTATCAACTTGAAGTGATATTGAGAATTGACGAGCATAACACTGGACAATCTTTCATTCTTCTAGTCCAACATGAAAGTCATATTTGTCGTCATGTATACCTTTGAAATGAAATATTAAAGACATTGCTATGGCCATTTATAGTAAAATCACTATAACACCAAACCCTTTCTCAATTCATGCCATCGTTGTGATACAGACAAAGCAAGCCAACTACACAGCCATAAAACCATATAAATTAGAAAAAAAAGAAAAAACAAACAAACAAACAAATTGCCCGCAACTTTTTTTTTTCTATTTTTGAAAAAAGTACTGGTAGTAAAAAATGGGTTGCGACAAAAACGATGCTATTTTGGTGTAAGACATGAATAGTGTCTTCTTCTTCCTTTTTTCTCAGCTGAACCGCCCTTTCATTGTCAATAGTCATGGCACTCTATCTCGTCTCCAATACTCTCTAACACTTCCGAAACACCACCTCCCATTTCCTTGACATCCCTTCTCTTACCACCGCCCATCCTCATGTCAAAAATACCCTTCAAACAACAACAAAAGAAGGCTAAAGTAGACGACTCAATCATTCAAGTTCCAAGAAAAAGTTGATATTTATGATTGAGATTCATCCCAGAGGACATATCAAGCCATCACCTAGGGGAGGTTCTAAAAGCTTTTCCACTTGTATAAATAGAGGAGCAAGAAGGAAAAAAAAGGGATCATGGAGTTGGAGAGAGAAAGTGGCTAACAAAAAAAGAGAGAGAGAAGAGTTTTGGGTTTTGAAAAATGAGCGTTGTCCATAGCTAGAAGGCAAAAGATGAGAAAGTAAAAAGAAAATAAAAATATTTTGGTTACACTTGGTTTTAATGAGTAGAAGTAGATATAAATAAGTCTTTTAGTTTTAGGAATTAATATAAGTTATTATAATGATTTTTTTATTAAAATATAAAAATAATAATAAGAAAAATTATTGAATTGTGAAAATCCTGATTTAAAATTTGATGTTAACTCATATAAATATTTTATTGATAATAAATTACTTATAATTAGCACTTAAAAGTATATTTTTATTAAGATTTTATATTATCATTTTGCACTTGAAGTATTAATAACTTCTTAACTAAAACATGTTTTAGAATAAAAAGTCTGATACTATAAGATATCTTTTATTTATAGTAAATGTTTATCCTAAATGTAGGCATATTACATAAATAAAAAGATTAATTGATGAGTTGAGGCATTGAAATTGAAAGGACAAATAGAGAGAGTAAATCTTAAAAAAGAAATGTTGGTTTAGTCTAAACTAGAATATTATTTAATAATTGAATTATAACTAGAGTTTTAGAACTTGAATTTAGGTCTGTTTTATACAGTTAATTGGTTTTGGTTTTTTATGTGAGAGTGGCAGCTAGGTTAAAAAAACCATGGGATATAAGAGTAGCTAGGGTTTTCTTTTCTTTTCTATGTTCTTTTAGAAGGATGGAATAAAATGGAGACTAGGTCTTCTTGATCGAATGGTGGCCTCTACCCTTTTCTTGAAAGATTCTTTTAGTATTTATAGGTCAAGGTTGTTATCTTTTCCCTCTAATTTCTTGGTCCCACGGCAACTTCTTTTCACTTTGGTCTCGTATTTTCCTTGTTTGTATTTTTTGTTCCTTTTTACATTTTACTACTTTTCTTATTTTTTTATTTTAATATTTTGTTTGAAAAAAGACAATACCAGCATTAATTAATGAGAAATATTTATTAAGAATTTTAGAACGGATATATTAATATCTTAACATATTGAAAGTATATTTTGACAAAGATATTTTTAAAGGACATTGAAAAATATTTATTAAGAATTTTAGAACAAATATATTAATATCTTAACATATTGAAAGTATATTTTGACAGAGATATTTTTAAAGGACATTGAAAACCATGAAAATGACACGAATACATAAAAGATTGGATTTTTTTTGAATTATTGAAAAATATTTGAAAAATAAAATCAAAATTAGGTTATGACAAAACATATGAGGTAAACATGTGTAATTTTTAGGTGCGTGATTAAAACATAGTAAAAAAGAGAATACATGTGTGTGTTCATTTTCTTTTTATTACTTTTTTTCTCATATTGTATTAAATAAATGATAAAAAAGAGAGAAAAGATTAAATGTTAATAAAATATAATTAACGTTTTAATTGCACCACAACCAAGTCTCTCAAAAATATAAAGAATCACACCTTGTTAAGGAAAAAAAATACATGTATGTTTTTTTTTAGCATGTATTATGGGTTTAATAACCAATTTATCAAATGCATGATAATTTAGTCAATATTTCAATAACCAATAAAATTTTAATTCATGAGAATTAATGATAAATATTATAATATAAATGTTGGACTTACAAGTAGATTGATATTTAAATATCAGGAGTTGACTAGAAAATTCTTAGAGTTATTCTAAATATTCATCAATTTTAATTGAGAATATTTTTCATCACAATATACGAGTTGTAAAATAAATTTTGTACCTTATAGGATAAGTGAACCCTCTTAAAACACCTATATGGATCCTTTTCATAAAAATACATTTCAGTACAAAAATTCATAATAAATTAAAAAAGTCAAATTTATTCATATGAATAAATCCTCAGCCTACGCCATAGACAAATTACTAGTTAGAAATTTATCAAAACCTATAAACCACATTCAAACCACACAATGCAACTGACCTTAGATATGGTGCACTAAGGATGCTAATATCTTTTCTAGTCATAACCCGTCTTTTACCCTTAAAATCTCTGATAAAATCAGTACACTCAGATTTCTTAGTGATCCTGATCCAAACAACTAGGTGACAACTCCTACAACCCCCTGACACTACTCGTCCACATGTGACGATAATTAGTTAGCAATTAAAAAGTACAAAGTAGTATATATAATAGTAAATCTAAATATATACATCATAAAAATAATATCATTAAATATTTTTTTTAAAAAAGATTATTTTTGTTAATTGTGTAAAGTCAAAGGAAAATGTTGTAAATGAGAAAAATTGTGTATACACCGTTAAGAAAAATAAACATAAATTATTTAAAGATAAAAATAAGTAATGATGAAAATCCTACTTAGTTGATTAAAGATTCCAAGATTAAAAAAAATAATCATTCTCCTAATTTGTAAATTAAAGTTTGAAAAGGAATCATGTACCAATAATTATAAGTTTTTCTCAATGTTGTTCAGCATAAATATTTTAAATCTTTATTAAAGAGTTTGGAAACTAAAAAAATTTAGTATTAACAAGGAGGATATCAAATTAAAAGTGGATTCTACTCACTTTTAAGGTTAAAATTTTATTGCAAATTATTTTTTAATAAAAATTATTTAATATAAAACATTAACATAATTAAAAATAAATTATAAATGAATAAGAAATTGATGTAAAAAAAATATTTGATTGACATGTTTTTATAAAATCCAAACTCTTTTATATCATATTCAATAAATACAATATAATTTATATAGTAAAAAGTTAAAATCATAAACAAGCTTGAAAAATGGATTTGTGCTTAACCTACACTAGTAATCGCTTAGTTTAAGGTTAGACCTTAGACCTTGGAATTTAATTTGAGTTTATTATAAAATATTTATTTGACATATAAAAAATTATTTTTTCAATTTATAAATAAAAAGTTTCAATAAATTTATTTGTTAATGTAAATAATCTTTTATTTAACTCAAAAAGTCAAATTTCAAAACCAAAAATTGTCAAGTTTTTTTTTATTTTTTTATGGGAAGGTAGGGCTGAAGGAAAAATGTTTGGCATGAACTTTCATACTCTTTTTAACCTCAGTTTTTTATTTTTTATTTTTTTTTCATTTGTTTTTTAGGTTATTTTCTATAGTTTCAAATTCATTATTTTTCACTTGTTTTTCTTTTACTCTAGAGCTAAGGTTTTGTTATAGTTGAAAGATACTCGGTTATATTTTCTAAAGTTTATGTATTTTATTTAAAAAAACAACTAATAATTTTTTTTTTAATCTTAAGAAATTTATTGACATCATTCCTTTTTCATCAAGAGATGAAAAATTAAAAATTAAAAATAAATAATTAATCATTAACAATAACAAGTTTTCAACTCAGTTAAATTTTAAATACCTCAAGTAATTACTTATAATATTTTAGTTTAAATATAATATTTAATTATATGCTTTGTATATATGCTAAGGCTTTCTTTTAATTTTTATTATAAGTTTTACTATATTCGTAATATGCATTGATATCTAATGCTAAATTGTCTTGAGTATATAAAATTGCAAGCAATCTATAAAAATCTAAAATGATAATTTAAAAAACATGAAAGATATCAAAATGAAAAAATATTAATAAAATCAAATTAAGCATGGTGGGACTGCAACACACTGAAATTTATTTTCATGGTATGGAATTTCAAATGCCAAACCCGTGTATTGAGCACCAAAGCTCGGCATCACGTCTCAGAGTACATGAAAATGGAAAAGAAAGAAGAGCACGCACAACATTATTTAGCGGCAGCAGGAGCGACAAGGAGGCGTAGCTGCTGCTCACCTACTCGAACTATACGTCATGGCAGCAAAGGAAAGTGGTGAATTTCTCCATGGAGCGGTGGCACTCGGGGCATTTCAAGGTCTCGGGGATCCTACCAGCAGTCATTGGGAACTCAAAGCGGGAGCAAGGATGAACAATGTCGTGAAGATTTTCATGGTGCTCTTGGAAGGCCAAATCAAAACCCTTAACTGGCACTTGCTCCTGCCACAAGTCGTACTCGACCAATGTTGGCAAAACTGTGGTGCCATGGCCATTGACGACAACACGAGACCCCTTGCTAAGCACAGCCCATCCACCTTCTCTGTCGTAGCTAAGCAACTTCTTGATTTCTTGCATCATAGGATCATGGTCATCAAGCTTGCCTAACTGAATCTTGGAGTACAGCATGCTCTCTAGCCTGGTCCAAAAGAACCACATCATGGTAAGGTCTTGCCAGGCGTAACTGAGCTTCTCCACATTAATTGTCCCCATGACTCGCTGGATTTGCTCCCTCTCTCTGCTCTTCCCCACGTAAACCATCTCAAGGGGAATGCGGGCTGCCTGTGCGACAGCGCGTGCTGTGTTTGTGAACTTCCTCACCCATTCAACATCGCCCCCTCCGTACAAGAAAATATACTTCTCTTCCTTAATCTGATTGTCATAAAAATGTTGCAGCAATTGTAAAGAACATATTATAAATACCCACAATATTGTATGTATGTTTTATTGATTTTATAAGGAATTTACCCAATTAAGAATCACTGGGTCAATGCCATCAACCAGAAGCTCCAGCCTCCATGTCTCTTCCCTCCACAAAGATTCCTCTCTCAAGCTGGTGAAAGGGAAGGCGTTGCTCCCCCAAATCCACATCATGTGGAGTGCATTTGGGCTAACCACCTTTCCCTGAGGGTCAAGCACCACAAGAATAGGCTTGTTCCTGAAGTGCCACACCTCCTTAATGAACCTAATGGCTGCCTTATCAATCAATGATGGATGGTACACTGTGTACCATGGCATTGAATTCTGCAAGCTCTCAAATTTTTCTTTCAGTGGATCAGTCCACTGAATTGAATGGTCTGTAATTGGGATCCAGACCAGGTCATACTGACTATCCAGCCTAGTACCGTGGTGTCTGGATTCATTGTATATCTGTTCAAGAATCGAAAGCTCATCATTCGAAATGTCAAGACCAGAAATGAGCAATAGCACGTTCTTCCTTCTCAATACATCAAGATGGACCTGTAAAATTTCAAAGTACAGAAATATTTTGCATTAGCTTGATAACATTTTAGTACTGCATATATAATTAGATGAGATGGTAAAGGAGCAAACCCTTCTCTTATTAGAGCCATCTATCAGTGGCTGGATATCATCCTTTGCGTAAATCAGGGCCTTGAGGACCTTCATGTTGTCAACGTGAATCATTTCAAAGAGATTCAGAAGCATTTGATAGGCTTCGACATGCCTCTTTTCATCTGCATCAAACACCAATAAATTTATAAGCGTACTCGATTATTTGAACATCAATTTCCTGTTTTCTTATTACTAATCCAACAGTTTAATACAAAGGTACTTGCTAAGGTTCAGACCTATGTATTGGTAGCAAGTAGCCAATTGCTTCCTCAGATGCTCAAGTATGTTGCTGAGTTTGTGAGCCAAGGTGGATAGCTCCCATGCCTTAGTGGTTGATATTGAAAACCTGAAACAGGTGATCAAAGAGATTATTACAAGGAATACAGGATGTAAAACATGGCTTGATAAAGATAGTGAGTAGAAAAGCATACTCATATCCCATGGTAGTGAGGCTGGTAATCTGATCCGCACAAGCCAGAACACTCCTTACGGTCCAGTAGACCGCAGTAGGGACATGGGCCATGGCTGCGGACAACGCTGACACTTCATGGGAAATGTAAGTTGGTGGTAAATCCTTGAACTCGACCACGCATCTAGTCACGTCCATCATAACCTTGATCAGATAGTTAAGGGCATCGAAACGAGGTTTCAAGGGCCCTGAGTGTTCCAGGATGTTAGGCAATTGCTTGAGAATTGCCATGGATTTGGCAAGTTGATTTGAAGAATAAATCTGGGCAAGCAGCCAAAACTCTCCATAATTCAAAGCAAAAGCTGCCATGGTCAGAACCAGTTTGGCATCCCAGGAATAGCTTGCTAGCATGTTGAAAAGTTCGACAGTTGTTGCGTGCCCGTCTGCCCCACCCTTATAGGCAATCTGCAAAGAGTTGGAAAATAATTAAAACTACCACAAATCCGTTAGGCTATTAATGCCTATAATATCATATTAAAATTGAAGCTTATTGAATAACCTCGCAGGAAATTCTGTCAATAGTATGCGAAAGCGAATCGAGCATGACAGCGAAATTGGCATGGTTGGTCTTGTCCTCCGATTCAGCATGGGCTTGGGAAGTCTGCATTAATTATATCACAGTGATTACAGATATATTAAAAAAAAAAGACAGAGTTAAGTTAATATAAATTTCTAGTTTGCATCAAATTAAATTTGTTGGATGATTCAGACTTTATATTTTGTTAAAACTGACAGTGTATGAACAGGTTTCCGAGGATACCGTTAGAGAGGTATCGGTTTGCAGGGTGGCTCGTTTGAGGATGTCTTCAACAAGGTGAAGAAGAGGTTTAACGTCAACCTCTCGGCCATCAGGAGCATGAGTTTCTACAATTTGTTTCATCATCACATTGTCATCAGACATCGTAATCATGCTGCGGTCACTCCTGATCAGTTGCTGGTTCATATTAGATGCTGAGGGGGCAGGGAGCCTGAACGGGAGACCTGATGCCATGCTGAGCTGATATAGTAAGCTAAGGGTCAAGGCTCAGAAGTAGAGAAGATTGGCTTGCGTGTCTTTGCTGCATATTTGGCAGCCCATTTATACCATCGCAAATGGAATAAAGCTCACTTGAATCAACTTCCTTGCTTCCATGGTGGTCAAGATCTTGTGAACGTTAAAGAGAAGAAGGCTATGCTTTTGTGGCCCCTCTGTCTGCCCCACTTCCTCCTTTATAGAACATGGATTTTACCGTACAAATCTGATTATGCAATACACTACAATGAAACCTTTTCTTTCTTCTGTATTTTCTAGCAATTTGGGACCTCGATTCTAAATTTCCTCGACATGAATTATTAACCAACACAACCTAGTAGGGTTGAAGCTTTCTTGGTGGATTTAATGGCATGCATATTTACCCCCTAAATTGTTGGGGTTGTAGCAAAGGAAAGCATGGACTCCAAATTTGAATTATTGTTTCTTCAATCTATTAGTTATTGAATAAATTATGGCCTGCAGTGAAGATCAGAATTTTTAAACCTCACCTATCCAAGGCACGAATTCTATATTTTAATTGGGTTATCTAATTATTTTAATTTTTTAAAAAATATTAAAATAATATTGTTTTAGTAAAAAAATTTAACAAATTACAACTAAATTTTTTATCAAATTGTCGGGTCATTTCAAATTTTAATTTTTTTTTTTTAATTTTTTTTAAACCCTACTTGATCCCAGCACCAGATTAAATAGATCTTGGATCGATTTTTTAGATTGGGTCAATATTAAAACTATGATTAAGATTAAGAATTAAAAACTATATTATTTTAAAGCTTAAAAAAAAAAAACTAGAAACAACAAACATTTAACAATGCATTATTCAATATTGTCTTTTAATTAATTCGAAGAGGGAGGGAGGGAGCATCTATTCAAGAATTTTCTTCTAAAGTTTTTCGAATTGTTAAGAGAATAACATCAAATAAGGCGACTTTTTCTTCTTTCTAACTTTTTATATTTATCTTTATTTTTACTTCTCGAGAAAAAAAAATCGCATTCTTTTAAAATGGTCTCATATATAGCATTTAGATCAATCATTGGACTGATAATTTTAGCACGATTGACCTTAATTTATTCAATAAATATATATGTTTGAGGATATAATAGACTTTAATTTTGTTTCTTGTGTGATCCTTCATCTTAAGAAATACCATATAATCTTTGGGTCCATTTTTTTTTCTTACCATTTTATTCTTAACAAAAGATGTTATACAAATGAAAAGGTTTGTAGTAAATGTCAGAGCATGTGTCGATAAGTAACGGTAAAATAAACAAAATGAATGAAAATATCATATTAAAAATTATTATTGAATACAAAGACTAATTATATAAAACTCATAGCGAATAAAGATAGATTAAATCCGTGTTGAGACTAATTAAAGAATAACTTAGGTGCTGCCAACACTTTTGATGGAAGAGATGTTTAAAAGAGGAACGTAGTTGTCGAGTTGTTTGGTGCGTGACAATAATAATTGCACCTTCTTTAATTTCTTCAGGGGTGCTAATGACTGAGAATTTTATTCTCTTGTTCTGTGTTTTTTTAATGAGACAAAGAGTGAACATATAAAGATTTGGATATTATTCTTTGCTTTCTTTAGGAGCTGAACTATCAATCTGGTTTAGAAGAAAAGCAAATCTGGCACAAAAGATGCTTGGTACAAGTGTTCATCATCATTGTAGACGACGTGAATCCATGAAACACTAAGCTTTGTTGATTCATATATTAGAATGCTTTTTGCTCGGATCCAATCAAAGGAGTGGAGATTACTTTTCCGGCGTCTCAACCTCGGATATGCATACGTTGATATTAACTGATGGCTCCGTAGGTTTTGGCATTATAAAAAATAAATATTGAAGTTATGTTCTTGTTTAGAAAAAGGTTCAAAACTTCAGCCAAGCCCAACCCAAATGAACATATATCTGATAAGGTATAGACTTATCATTATTAATCATGGTTACAAAGCAAGCATAAATGAATATAAATCATTTATAAATCTAGAAAGTTATCATATCTAATATCATATCTAATACCCTTAGTTTATCTATATAGCAAATAAGAATTTGGCAAATTGTCATTATAATATCTTACCTTTTCAATTTTATTAACATTGAAAGTTCCTAATATATACTTTTAATTTGAAGATAATTTTTTTTCTTATATATATATATATATATGGTAATATATAAAAGTCTACCAATATTTCTATCAAAATTTCAGTAGAGTTTTCTTTATATTTAGAACATCCCAAGTTATTGACTTCTTTCAATTTACTTATTCAAGCTATTACAACACGATCCACAATTTTGAACTTTATTTATATCATCAATACTCAACTCCTTATACAATATACACACTCACACCCACACCCACACACACACACTACGAATAAGATGAATATAAATATAACCCATAAATCATATAATAAAGTCTAGAAGAAAAATGGATACTGGTATAATCAGAGTTGATATTTTATCCAAAATGCAGGAGTGTAAAAGTAATAAATAACCCGGCAAGACTGGGTCGAACCACATGGAAGGTAACTGTATAAATTAAAAATAATAATAATAAAAATAATAATAATAAAAATAACAAATAATAATAATAATACCAATGATAATGATGATGGTGGTGAAGATGAGTTAAAGAAGATTTTGAGATGTAAGATTAATGTGAAGATTATACAATGATAAAAACAAATGTCAAGGTTAGAGAATACACTAATAGTATTAGAAATAAATAAAGTATAAACTCTTATAAATTATCAACATGATCATATTAATCATCTTATTTACATAATACCATATTTATAAATTTTATCAAGTGTTCATGATGCTAATTTATATTTACAATAAATCAAGTTCCTCTCATAATAACGATGTCGAGTATAGACTATGAAGGATCAAGTATTTGATGTATCAAGTATTATACAACACAAATCTAGATTAACCTTTTAACAAGCAAGGTATTAAGAATTAATAAGATAAAAATAATAAGACATGTTAATAGCAAGTTATTTAGGATACAAGCATTGAAGTCCTTATTGAGTTTATATTATACTTATCCTAACACCATCAGTGAAACCTTTTCAGCTTGACATAATTAACTTAGTTAGATATTATGAAGAAGAAAAACTTAAATAAATAATATAAAAACATAAACATAATATAAGTTAACTAAGTATAGTAATGGAAATGAAAAGTATGAACAAGAGATTAATGAAAGCAAAACTTAAGCATTACAAAAATATAAAGAAAGAGAGCAAAAACATGATCTAGATATGAAAAACAAGATGCCTAAATGAATCGAAAATGCCTCCTTTTATAGGCTAAAATTTAGAACTATTTATTTAGTAATTGATAATTGATGTAGTGGCCAACTATTGATTTAGTGGACTTGGTGGACAGCAGCACTCAAATATTTTGGCCGGATGAATTGATATTAATGCAATCCAAATATGGTAAAGTGTTCTTCATAAATGTTGTTAGAAATTATCTTTTCCTTCCACCCACCAAATTTGAAAGCATTTGGATCACTACAGCTCGAGATATGTTTACAATACTGAGCAGTGCTGTTGGTGGACGTGATGGATAGCTCTCAAGCTCTTGTTGTGATGAAATGTCATTTCTACAATCAGAATTTCAGCAGGTCTTCTTCATGAAAGTTGTTGGAAATTATCTTGTCCTTCCACCAACCAAATTTCACATCATTTGACCTTCTATAACTCCAGTTATGGGTAAAAATCTGAGTAGTGTTTGAGTTGGATTGTGGGATAGATTCTGACTTTTCTTTTGAGGCCAAACTTTGAATTTGAAAACGAAAAATTTGGGTCTTTCCATGAAAGTTGTAGGCTTATTTTTTTTATCTTTCCATCCATATAAAGTAATCTGAAATCCAAGATTTATAGCTCTAGATAGGATCCAATGACTAAACAGTGTTTAAATTTGAATTGAAATGGCGTCTCCTTTCTAAACTTAGCCTTTTCTTTGTACTTTCACTTCTAATAGTTAATCACAACAATCAATCCTTTGAATTGTGAGAATACTTGCATTTAAAATGAGCATTTACTATAAATTAAAAGTATCTTATATTATCAGACTTGTTATTATAAAAATGCTCTAGTTAAGAAGTTTTTGATACTTCAAGTGCAAAATGATTATATAAAACCTTAATAAAAATATATTTTTAAGTACTAATTAGATACTAACATATAACGAGAGAATTTAGAACATAACATCAGTATTCTTAAAAGTTTCAGAGGGTTAAATACAAGGTAGCTAAGGAGTTCTAATTCATACATTATTTTAGAATTTACATAACTAACATACTACACACTAAGCCAAGAGTTTTATATACATCAAGGTTTGCACAAAAGCATACTACATAACCTAGCTAATACTATTATGCATGAGCTAATATTTATATATATATATAAGCTTAGCAAAATAGAGCCCTAAAAACTAATGAGCTTTCTGGCTATTAGAGGAACTTGTTACAACAATGACTTAATAAGTATACAATTATGTTGTTGGCAAAAATAAAAATGATCATACAATGAATACAAATAAACATAAGTTTTTTATTAGTTTCTCAAGAATTCTAATACTCAACTTATATATATATATTCAATTAAAAACTCAATTAGACATCATTTACGTATTCTTAATTGAATATTCTTATTTTCTAGCATGAACCTAATAACTTTGTCTAATTGGTTTTATTAAATTTTTAATTTTGCATAGTCCCACATAAATAGTTTAGGCAATTATACTCTGATTCATATATTATTTTAGAGTTTACATACTTAACATACTACATATTGAGCCAAAAGTTTTATATGCATTAAAATTTACACAAAAGCATACTGCATAACTTGGCTAATATTATTATGCTTGAGGCTAATTTTTATATATATATATATATAATCTTATCAAAACATAGTTCTAAAAACAAATGAGCTCCTTGGGTATTAGATGAACCTATTACAATGATAACTTAATAAGCATACAATTATGTTGTTAGCAGAAACAAAAATTATCATAGAATGAACATAAATAAAACATAAGTTTTCTATTAGTTTCTCAAGAATTCTAATAATCAACTTATAAATTCTTTTATACATATAGATTCAATTAAAAACTCAATTAGATATCATTTACACATTCTTAATTGAATACTCTTATTTTCTTGCATGAACCTAGTAACTTTGTCTAATTGATTTTATTAAGTCTTCAACTTTGCATAGTCCCCATGAACCTAGCAACTTTGTTTAATTGGTTTTATTAAATCTTCAACTTTGCATAGTCCCACTTGGATAGTTTAGGCAATTATACTTATTGATTCTTTAAGGTCATCCAAATATGGATACCTTTTACAAATCGAGCTTGATCAATCATTCCCAAGCATCCCGACGGGGATGTCATTAGCTTCAATTCCTGACAATCCTATCACGGATATCATTAGTCAAAGTTAATCTTATAATTCACTTCCCAGCAATTCTAGCATGGATGCCATTAGTCAAAGCTAATCATAAGATTTACTTCCCGGTAAGGTTATTATAGATGCCATTAGTTGAAGCTAATCTTGTTAATACATCGAACTTTGTTTACAATAAACATAACTTAATTGCAATTGTATTCATCAGGATGACTTTAAATTACATGAGACAAAAGGAGAGGTAAAACCATGCATCTAGTCTACCTATTTCGTGACTTCCTCCAACAGAAGATCCAATCATGGTCTCTCCCCCTAAATCACAAAGAAGTCTTTGGTCATGTTTCCTTCAAGCCAAATTTTTTAGTAAATCCATATTCATTCATTTTACATATGGTACTTTCCATGCATGTTCATTTCCTCATCATAGCATACATAGACATGTCGCATGTGTGTGGCATCGCGGTAAAAACATTCACCCTCAAAATTCATATCAATTAGGCAAACATAGAAAGACAAGGAATTTATGTCTTTTATCTATGAGAAAAATGGAATGAGAGTCGTCACCTAATATTTTGGTGGAAAAATGGAATGAGAGTCGTCGCCTAATATTTTGGTCACTGAAGCCATAACTGGACTTAGAGATCAAGTACAGGGACTAATTGCATAAAGACAATGTATTAAAACCCCAAATACGCCTTACCTAAGGTAGGTTGCATTGTTTAATTGTCTAATAAAATATAAGGTCTTATCATGTTTTCTAGTTGTTGGTTCATTTATGGTTTAAGAAAAGTTCTCATTGATAAAGAGATTCTTATTTTATAGGGCAAAACCTAACAGTTCTAATGTTAATGAAAGAATTTAATATCCAGAATACATCTTACGTATAAGGTCATAACCCCAGATATTAAAAAATTAATTTTTTTAGAATTTTTGAAATGTCGGCCTAGTTCTCGTGACTTTAATAAATTGGTTATTAAAACCAAAATACATGCTAATATATATTTTTAAAATTTTTTCTGTTATATGAAAATATAATATGATTTTTTCTTTTATTTTTGAGAGATCTGGCCATATGCATAAAAACAAAATATTTTTATTTTTATTTTTATTTTTATTTTTTAATGTCAGGGAGAAAACCAGGTATTTTAATACCGGATTTGTATAGTATAAAAATACAACCAATATTGATCAAAATGCAATAAATTTTTTTTTGAAAAATCACATATTTTTTTAAATAATTTTTTATGGAGAAAAAAATTTTAAATGGGCAGGACCCGACCTAAAAAGAAAATTAAGCCGAGATCAACCCAATAAAATACAAAACTAACACATATTGGGCTGGACTCAACCTAGCCACATGGATTGGGCTGAGTCAACCCGTACTAGTTACTGTACTCGTGCATAGTAACCAACCCTAAATATAATTACCCATTACTATGCTCATGCATACTAACAGGGTTATTATTTCTTCTTGCTTGCAGAAATGTGTGCAATGCACATTCTACATGTAAGAAGATGAAGTAAGAAACTAAGACAAAAGGAAAAGAATTACCTGCAAAGGTGGTGCTATAGTTTACGGCGCTGGTGACTCACGGTGGCGTTAGTGTCGCGATAACCGGCTGTGGTGGCAGATGTTGGTCCTCCTTATTCTTTCCTCTACTTTAGTGTGCCATCTTTGACATGACCAATAAATTGATGTCTGCTCCCAAGTGCATGAGTGTTGAAGTAATAAATAACCTAGTAAGACCGGAATCAAACCATAAGGAGATAAATTGTATAAATTGTAAACGACAACAACAACGATGATGATGATGATAATGATGATGATGATGATTATAATAATAGTAATAGCAATAGCAATAGCAATACTAATAATAATAAGAAGAAGAAAAATAAAGAAGTAGAAGAAGAAGAAGTTGATGAGAACTTTGAGATGGAAGATCAATGTGAGTATCAAACAATGATAAAATCAAATGTCAAGGTTAGAGGATCCACTAATGGTATTTCAAACAAGTATAGTATACATTTTTTTTATTACTCAATTGGAAACCACACACAAAGGAGGTTCCAATTGGATTATAAGTTGTTAACATTATTACATTAGTTATCTTATTTAAATAATGCTTACCATCTAGTTTTTTTAAAAACTGATAAACAGAGTCTTTTTTAGTCAGATTCTCAAGACAATATCAAACATGTTCTTGGATGGAAATGTAGTCATAAATCATGAAATGCATAACACATATTTCCACCAAGATACATTTCAAAAGTCAATAGAAGATTATCTAATGATTCCTTATGTTTTGAAATAAATCTTAAATTTAGATAATTTTCACAAGCTTTGCAGAACACATATGTGTCTTTGAACATGGTAGGCTAATAAAACCCGCATTGTAAGATTTTTGTAATTGTCTTTTTTTACAAGAAATGACTCCCACATACCTTAGAATAATAAAATTTAATGACACTATTTACCTCATTGTCAGGAATGCATCTTTGAAATATTTGATCAGAATAATATTTGAATAAGTACGGGTCATCTCGATAAAAGTTTTGCATGTCGCTAAAAAACTTTCTTTTGTCTACGGTACTCTAGTGAGTTGGTAAAAATCCTGAAGTAAGAAAATTGATATTTTTAGCAAACCAAAGCATTGAACAAAGAGAAAGTAAAGATTAGTTAGGAAAGTAATTATCGATTGGTGTAATGTTGGATATTGAATCTGTTGTCACTTTTGACAAAAGATCTGCATCAACATTTTCGGTGCCTTTTCAGTCGTGATTCTTTTTTAGAATAAATCATTTGCAAATCTTCAAATTCATCCAACTTAATTTTACTTAAAATAGATTCAAGTTGATTATAAACTAATTCTTCAATATGATCTACTTTTTATAAATCATTATCATCTTAGGTTGCTTGCAAATGTTAAAAATATTCATCTCTAATGTCATATTTCCAAATAATAGCTTCATCAGTCCATTTCTATAATTAATCAATGCCTTAAAAATTGCTAAAAATAGACGTCCTCAAATAATAGGACATGGATTACATGTTTCAATAGGTTATATGTCCAAGACAATAAAATCAACAGGATAAATGAATTTATCAACTTGTATTAACACATCAATTATTCCTCTAGGCACTTTTACAGATCTATCAGCAAGTAAGAGTTACAGAAGTTGCTTTTAATTCAACTAGATTGAGACTCTGAAAAATTGAATATAAAAGTAAATTCACACTAGCTCAAAGATTAAACAATGCTCTTTCAATTTTATGCTCTTCAATAAAGTAAGAAATTATAGGACAACTGGTTTCTTTATATTTCAAAGCATTATTGTTCTGAAGAATGACACTTATTTATTCAGTAAAAAAACTTTTTTTTCACATTCAGTTTTCTCTTCATAATGCTTAGATCTTTCTAAAATTTAGCATAAAAAGAAACATGTTTAATAGCATCTGACAAAGGTATGTTGATCCTTACCTGTTTGAAAGTTTCAAAGATTTTAGAGTTATGATTAACTTTTCTTTATTTGCTCATGGTATGAGAAATGGAAGTACTAGCAGGGAATCGGTCTTTTCTTTACAATATTCAGATTCAACCCCTTCCTTATCCTCAAATATTGACTCATCATCTTTCTCACAAGGTTTAAGAGTAGATTTTTTAGTAACCTTACCACTACGAAGAGTAGTGACTGATTTGACTTGATCCATGTGTTGGCTTCCGGAACTACTTGCATTTGCATTGTATTGCCCTTTGGGATTTTGTTGTGTTTGAGATGGAAACTTACCTTTCTCTTGAAAACTGAGAGCAGATGTT
>NW_011500550.1:91335-92793 GCF_000495115.2 Populus euphratica
TGACTGATTTGACTTGATCCATGTGTTGACTTTTGAAATTACTTATATTTACATTGTTTGCCCCTTGTGATTTTGTTGTGGTTGAGATAGAAACATACTTTTCTCTTGAAAACTGAGAGTAAATGTCAATTTGCAAAAATATCTTTAAAATCTATCATGCTTTGAGCAGGTTGAATACTGATTGTCTCTTACTTTTTAATGAATTAATGCAATGCTTTCTCAATCTTCTAGGAGGTAAAGCATAAAGAGCTGCATATCTATGAGAATTATGGTGTGCTTAAAACAATAGCTGTGAAGTTTGTGCATTATTATTATCACTCTTCCAATTAAAATTTGGATGATTTCTCTAACCAGGGTTATATGTTTGCAAGTATGGGTTATGATTGGGTCTTTGGAAACTGTTTAAAGTATGAACTTTTTTATAGAGACATTCTTTAAAAGATGACAAAGTTGGATAGATAGTCGTTGGTTGAGTGTTCATTGATTTCACAGATTTGACACGCAATGTCTTGAATAGATTTTAATTGACCACTCTTTTTTAATTCTAATGCCTCGACTTTTCTAGCTAAAGATATAAACTTGGCTAGGGGGTTATGATCTTTCCTAAGTTATATATACCTCCACTAGATGTATGAGGTTGGGTTTTACTCAATGTCTTATAAGTACCTGCGATGTCCTAATTTTGAACATTTTTAGCTAAGTCTAAGTACTCCATTGCTTCATCAGGGTCTTTATCTTCAAAAGTTCCATTGCATATCAATTCAACCATTTGCCAATCTTTAGGTGTTAACCCTTCATAGAAATATGAAACCAATCTCCATGTTTCAAAACAATGATGAGGGCAAGTACTAAGCAAGTCTCGATACCTATCCCAACATTGATAAAATGTTTCTCCTAGTTTTTGAGTGAAAGTGGTGATTTGTCTTTTAAAAATGTTTGTTATGTGAGATGAAAAAAACTTCTATAAAAATTATTGTTACATTTCATCCCAAGCAGGAATCGATCCCGGTCTCAAATTTTATAGCCATATTTTAGCTTTATCTTAAAAAAAAAAAGCTTTAATATGATGGTGTTGTTTATGGTATAATTTGAATCATTTAGGTGTTATAGACCTCCTCAAATACCCTTAAATGCAACTATAAATTTTCTAAATCTAAGCCATGAAAAAAGGTAAAAGTTGAATAATGTCTGGCTTAAAATTAAAATGAGATGCATTAGGGGAGAAACTATGCATGATGGTGCACTTGTTCTTGTGGGATTCATGTGATTTCAAAGTATTTTAACATGGTTATTCTCATTATGAAACAACTAATTATCTTCTTTAACCATATTTTCTAAAAATGATAAAGATGCCCTACAAAGTCTACCACCTAATATACGTGACTACACTCTCATGCACGTATGAGAATATAATAAAAGGAAGAAGAAAACAAAAGAAGAAGAAACAAGAAAAAAAAC
>NW_011500550.1:93054-93421 GCF_000495115.2 Populus euphratica
TAGTAATAGTAATAGTAATAGTAATAGTAATAGTAATAAGAATAAATAAGAAGAATAAGAATTTGATGAGAACTTTGATATGGAAAATCAACGTGAGGATCAAACAATTATAAAAATAAATGTCAAGAATAGGGAATCCACTAATGGTATTTCAAACAAGTATATTATAAACTCTTTTATTACTCGATTAGAAACCACACACAAAAGAGGTTCCAATTGGATTATAAGTTGTTAACACAATTACATTAGTTATCTTATTCAAATAATGCTAATACTTGTAAATATTATCAGGCATTCATGATTATAACTTATATTAACAACAAATCAAGTTCCTTTCATAGCTCAGGTGTCGGTTATACCATATAGT
>NW_011500550.1:93738-95841 GCF_000495115.2 Populus euphratica
TAAAAGAAAGAAAAATAAATAAACAAAATAAGAACATAAATAAGATAAAAGTTAACTAAGTAAAAGAAAGAAAATAAAAAACATAAATAAGAGATTAAGAAAAATATAACTTAAAGATTACAAAAATATAAAGAGAAGCAAGAACATGATCTTGATATGAAAACCAAGATAACTAAATATATGGAAAATGCCTCCTTTTATAGGCCAAAATTGAAAACTATTGATTTAATGACTAATTGTTAAGTAGTTGGCCAACTCTTGACTTGGTGACAATTCTTATCTTCTTATCTGTCAAAAACATCATTGATAACTTCAAAATTTAGATAAACTCGAATCATAAAAGTTCTAGGAAATTATCTTAGGTTTTCAAGAAAAAAATTAAGGTCATTTAGACTTCTAAAACTCAAGATATGGGTTGAATACTAAATAGTGTCTAGGCGGCAGGACAGATTCAGACTTCTACATTGTTGCTAAGATTTAGACTTCCAAATAGCAGAATTGAGTCTTGCCTTCCACATAAAAGTTTTAGGACTATATAAATTTTCATCCATATAAAGCAAACCTAAATCCAAGTTCTACAGCTCTAGTTATGATCCAATTACTAAATGGTGTTCCAATTTGGACTAAACTAACATCTCTTTTCTAAGCTTCACCCTCTATTTGTCCTTTCAATTTGAGTACTTTAACTCATTAATTAATTCTTTTATTTATGTGATAGGCCTACATTGAGGATGAACATTTATCATAAATTAAAGGTATCTTATGGTATCAGACTTATTATTATAAAACATGCTTTAGTTAAGGAGTTATTGATACTTCAAGTGCAAAAACGATGATATTAAATCTTGATAAAAATACACTTTTAAGTAATAATCAATCTTCTTCCCTTTTTTTTTTCATTCTCCCTATAAACATTATTCTTGTCTCTTTGTAGTGGCTTTATGGAGATGCTGGTAGTGGTGGCCTAAGGAGCTTATCCTAGCTAGTTGACAACTCTTCTTCCTCTTCTATGTATGCTTCCCTTCTTTTGCTTTCTGTTTTCTTTCTGTTTTGTTTTTTTGCTATAGCGGTGCTATTGGCAGCTCATGGTGCTAGTGGCGCTTCTAGCGATGTAGAGAAAAAGAGTATAGAGATATTACAGTGCTTATCTTTTTCTTTATTTATCTTCTTCTCCTTCATGTCTTGTCTCCCCTCTATTCTACTCCCCCCTCCCTTCGTTCTCTCTTTTTTACCTCCCCAATTCGATTCCTCATCTGGCTTTTATAGCCAGATGATGCAAGCATTTCTAGGTAACAACCATTATGCATCATGGTGGTGTGTAACTTCAATAATTATATAATTAAGCCTCTGATTTAACCAAATCAACTTTTTAAAATTATAATTGGACCCAAAAACTTTAATTTCTTCCAATAAAAGCCTAAATTGACTTAAAAATCAATTTTCTTGCAATCAAACCCTTCATAAATTTAATTAAACCTTAGATAAAATTTAATTGATTCTATATATATATATATATATATATATATATCAGATTTTGGATTTTTTTTCCTCAAATTGAATTTTCCTTGTCAATAGGGCTTTCATTAGTAAAAAATATAATGTTAAATTTCAATTCTTGTATTTTTGAACCTCCTCAACCAATTCATAGCCATTTTATAGGCGTTCCAACATTCTTTTCTCATTCATATTATTTTTTGGATTCCTTTCAAATATTTTTTTTTTGTGGGAACTCAAAAATGGGTAACAACAATACATAACAAGTATATATTTCCAAGGTTGTTATATAAATGTGCAGGTGTTCATACGATGAAGTTTGTTTTTATGTCAACATAAATTAGTGACTTATGAATCATAACCGGAGTCTCATAATTTTAAATAAAGCAAACTTTATGTCAATAGAAAGGTAACACATTTATCCACAATCTTATGAAGGATGATGTATCATACTCTTGACACGACGAAAAGATTGATGTCTTCTCCCAAGTGCAGGAGTGTCGAAGTAATAAATAACCCGGCAAGACCGGGGTCGAACCACAGGGAGGTTAATTATACAAATTATAAACGACAATAGTACAACAACAATAATAATAACAACAACAACAA
>NW_011500550.1:100324-118904 GCF_000495115.2 Populus euphratica
TTTTTTTTTGTGGGAACTCAAAAATGGGTAACAACAATACATAACAAGTATATATTTCCAAGGTTGTTATATAAATGTGCAGGTGTTCATACGATGAAGTTTGTTTTTATGTCAACATAAATTAGTGACTTATGAATCATAACCGGAGTCTCATAATTTTAAATAAAGCAAACTTTATGTCAATAGAAAGGTAACACATTTATCCACAATCTTATGAAGGATGATGTATCATACTCTATCAATATCAAATCATAAACCAAATAAGAAGTTAGACAGCAAATCTATCCAGCAGGTTTTAGCCTAATCTCTTCTTAGTATTTTACCTAAATATGGAGTTCTATAACTCCAAATATAGTGAAATTTATGCCATTTAAAAGGTAACACATTTATATATAATCACATGAAGGAAAATGCACCATACTCTATCAATATTAAATCTCAAATTGAACAAGAAGTTAGACAGCAAATCTGTCCAGCAGCTTCTAATCTAACATGTTCTTAGTATTTTTGCCTATATATGGAGTTCTATAACTATGAATGAAGTGAAATTTATGTCAATTAAAAGGTAACACATTTATAGATATCCACATAAAGGAAAATTCATGATACTATATCAATATCAAATCACAAACCAAACAAAAAGTTAGACAGCAAATCTGTCCAGCAGCTTTCAACCTAACCTCTTTTTAGTATTTTGCCTATATATAGAGTTCTATAACTCCAAATGAGACGAGACAAGTTCCAAAAGTTAGTTATCTTATTTATCTACAATTTTCATATGGAAAGTTATAAAATTTCAATTGTCTTCTATGCCTAACATTAGTATAATTTCTATACTTGCACAATTGTAACGGAAGTAATAAACTAACATGTTTAAATTTCTGTTTCAACCCTTGATTTAGCCTTAGGATAACCATGTAAGGTCATAATTAGCAAAGACTAGTATCAGATTTACATTCTCTTTCTTTCTCCTTTTATAGTCGTCCCTAAAGAGGATATTTTCCCTAATTTCTGTCACTTTCTTTAGTCATAGAAGCTAAAAATGTTAAACTTCTCATCTTAAAATTTTAATTTCATCATTTGTTTTTTTTTTCAAAATCACAAAATTCTAAGAACCCTAAATTATTTCTTTTGGGTTTTTTTTTTCCTTTGGATTTAAAACAAATCAAATTAATAATAGAATAGCAAGGTCTTATTGACAAGACCAAAACATTGATATCTTTTTCCAAGTGAAGGAGTGTCGAAGTAATAAATAACCCAGCAAGACTGAGGTCGAACCACAGAGAGGTTAACTATATAAATTATAAATAACAATAATACAACAACAACAACAACAACAATAGTAATAGTAATAGTAATAGTAAAAAAAGCCTTAAGATGTGATATTGATATAAGGATTAAACAATGATAAAAACAATTATCAAGGTTAGAAGATTCACTAATGGTATTTCAAACAAGTATAATATAAAATCTTATTACTCAACTGAAAACCACATATTAAGGAAGTTCCAATCGGATTATAAATTGTTAATATGATTACATTAGTTATCTTATTCGAATAATGCTAATACTTGTAAATGTTGTGAGGTATTCATGATTATAACTTATGTTAATAATAAATCAAGTTCCTTTCATAACATAGGTGTCCGTGATACTATACAGTTTGCGCTATGAAAATGTCAATCATTTCTTATACTAAGGTTATACAACATAAATCTAGATTAACCATTAACAAGCAAAGTATTAAGAGTGAATAAGATAACAAATACAAAATATGTAATAACAAATACAAAATATATTAGTATCAAATATTAAAGTCCATGTCGAGTTTATACTATACTTATTTTTATACTATTAGTGTAACCTTTTCACCTTTATATGATAAAATTAGCTAATCATAATAAAAAAGAGAAATATAAATAAGATATAAGGTAACTAAGTAAAGGAAATGAAATGAGAAATATAAACAAGAGATTAATATAAGCAAAACTTAAGCATTATAATAAAAAGACAGCAAGAACATGATTTTGATCTGAAAACTAAGATACCTAAATGCATGGAAAATGTCTCCTTTTATAAGCCAAAATTAAAAACTATTAATTTGTTGACTAATTGTTGAGTGAGTGACCACATCTTGACTTGGTAACAATCCTTATCTTCTTATCTGAACAAAACATCATTACTAACATAAGAATTTCAATAGACTTAAATCATGAAAGTTTTAGAAAATTGTCTTAGCTTTCTAAGATAAAAACATTGAGGTCTTTTGGACTTATAGAACTTGAGATATGGGTTGAACACTGAATAGTGTCTAGGTTGTAGGACATATTTGAATTTCTTCATTGTTGCTAAGATTTGGACTTCCAAACAGCAGAATTGAGTCTTTCCTTCCATATGAATGTTTTAGGCCTATGTCTTAGCTTTGCATCCATATAGAACAGACCTAAATCCAAGATCTACAACTCCAGATATGATCCAATGACAGAAAAATGTTCCAGTTTGGGTTGAACCAACATCTCTTTTCTAAGTTTGGCCCTCTCTTTGTCCTTTCAATTTCAGAACTTAGACTCATCAATCCTTTTATTTCTATGATAGGCCTGTATTTAAGATGAATATTTATCATAAATTATAGGTATCTTATGTACATGTTTTAGTTAAGGAGTTATTGATGCTTTAAATGCAAAATAATAATATAAAATCTTAATAAAAATGCACTTTTAAGTACTAATTACTTATCCCTTACCTCACAATTTTATCTAAAGATGGAGGGTGTTTTTTTTATGGTTTTCTTCTTCTTCTCTTTATCACTGTTTTAACCGGCCCTTGTGCTCTCCAAACATCAAGATTTTATGCATCTACACTTCCTAATTACTCTTCTCTCTCTCACAGATTCATGTAAGGTGTTTTGGGTGAGAAATGTGTGCAAGGAGAGGGAGGCCAATCTTTTTTCTCTTCCACTTGTTGTTTTGGCCAAAAGTGAGAGGAAAGGTCATAAATTCTCTTTTTCTTTTTTAAATGTATTTATACTCCCTTATATATACCTTAGGTCTTGTTTGGCAATTTGTTCAAATATATTCCTAACATTACTTTTCTCCTTCTTGTGTGCTTCAGTCCTTTATCTCATAATTTGTTTAACATCCCTCCCTCATCCTTCACTTCACACATTTTAATCCTCAAATATTTATTAGTTTTCATACCTATATTTCTATAAAATATTTGACTTCATAATTTATTTTCTTATTTTGAATTCACCCTGTAAGTATTGAAACATTTTCATTTTCTAAAAATTTCAACTTAAGGTTTATAGTCATACATACCATTTTTGTGCTTGGCTACATGCTAAGCCTAATTCAATATGGGTCTGGTGTGTTGTCAAACCCAAAGCCCTTGAGCTCGACTACATGCTAATCTTAAATGGGCTTGGGTTTGGCTTACTGCCATACCCATTTAACTATAGGCTTGGCAATGCACCAAGCACAAAAGGCTAAAGTCTTTGAGATCTTTATCGGCTCCATGTTGGGTCATAAAGCTTTATTTGCTTATTTTTATGATTTTAACAAAAAAAAAATATTAATGTCATGAATATTTTTCTCTCATCCTGTTAATATTATTGTTAGGGTATCCCATCTCATATAATATTTGTGTAAGAGTATTTATTTCTCATTCATGTATTATAAATGATATTTATCCTTTCATGTTATTAGGGTAAAATTAAAATTCACCCCCTCCTCTTCATAAAAGAACAAGACTCGTATGATATAAATATCTTTAGAATCACACAAGTAAAAGGTTCATAATCTTTATTCTCTATAAAAAAAAAAACCATACTTTCTTAATTTTAGATCATTTATCATATCAAAACTAAAAAAAAACATTTTTTTTCATTCACTTATTTATTGTAACCATTTGTTTAAAAGTTATTAACTCTATCATTCGAGGGTACCCAAATCCCACCAAATAGGATTGTTTTACAGGTGATGAGCTTTTTATAGCAAGCTATAAATTTCATAAATAATGGAGGATAAACTATCTTGCTAGAACCTATGATTAACTCATAATCCAACTACTAAAGAATCTATTTTTAAGCACTTTGGATTTTTAGAACATTATCATTAACAAAAGCTAATTAAGCATTGAAAAATATTGAAGAAAAATATTCATTTTCATTTTTATTTGGGATAGTGCGATGGTGCCTTCACCCTTCTTAAAAAAATCAAAAGCCTTGGCATTAGGGGTATTTATGTCTTTTTACATGAACCATTTGTCATTAAAGAATTTAACAGGGGTATATGTGTCCTTTTCTTTTGTTAAGCACTGTAAAATAACTTGATTACCCTCCAAGTCAAAAATTTTAAAATTGATAAGGAAGGGTATCTAAGTCTTTTCATGTTTTAAAATGCAATTAAGTGAAAACTTCGCCCCTGAAACAAAAAAAAATGCTTTAAAGGGTTTTTTCACGTCGCCCCTGAAACAAAAAAAAAAAATGCTTTAAAGGGTTTTTTCACCATGTATTTTCTGTTATTATGAGTTTCATCAAGGGCAATGTGATCTTTTTGTGTAGATTAAATGTATTTAAATTAGAAAAAGTAAAGTCATGTGTGGTCCAAGTACCGGCACATATGAGGCACCACTAAAAATGCATTTTTGTTGTGTCATTAGAAGTATCATGATGTTCTTTTTTTAATGGTGCAGTGCATGCTGGCAATGGTGGGAATGTCTTTGTTGTTGGTGAGCTTTTTTTTTCTCTCTCTCTTCCCTAAAAAATCTCAGCATGTCCCTCTTTGTTATTGGTATTTCAACGTTAGTTAATTTTTTTATTCAATTTTTTTGAACTTTTTGTAGAATATTTATTTGTTTTCAATTTCATTTTGCAATCCTAATTTGTTTTTTTTTTTTAATTTGATCCTTATTTTTTTTTATTTTATAGGGTCTTTGGTTAAATTCATTTTTCTTTTCAATTTCACCATTATATAAGAAAAATTGTTTGTATTTCTTATTTAAATTATAATCCTCATTCTTTTGATTTTTTTATCCCTTTACTCAACTAATGTTTTTTTTTCAATTTCACCCTTCAATTAAAGATTAAATTTATTTGGTGTTCAATTTTGATTCTTATTTTTTTAATTGTAATTTTTGTGTTTTGAAACCTTTTGTATAATTTTTTTTTTTAATTTCATCCTTCATCATTTTATTTATTGAAATTTTAGTTTCATGATTTTTTTCAAATAGAATACTTCTGGGGTCATGGGTTTTAAAAGTTAACAAAGATTGAAATTGTTTTTTTTAAATAAGCTTTATAATTTTCATCATCTTCTTTTCTATCAATTTATCCTGATCTCATGACTCGGAATGCAGATTTGACAAGATAACCCAAGTTGACTCGATCATAATTACCGAGGTTATAAGTTTATCATGCTAAATAGGGTTGACTCAGATTAGTTTTTTAGGTCCTTTTTTTAACCAAATTTCCTTCATCCATATTTAATGGGATGGGAATTTAGCCACATTGTTTATTTCTTTTCGAAAAAAAGTGACTTGTTTCATAGGTTATCATGATCATTTTTCTTTAGTTTGATCCATTTGCTATCATTGCTTTTTAATCATCTAATTAAAATAAAACTAACTTAATTGACTTAGTCAAGTCTATATCTTGAGTTGTGAATATTTCTTTCTTCTTTGAAACATGTTTGAAATACTTAAACATCATTTTTTATACCAAAAAAATAAGTTTGGCTCACCGGACAACTCAGGTTCATAACTAGTGTCAATTTCAAAACTTTTATGATACATATATGAGGGATAGATCAAATTATTTTTTTTTTATTATTATTTTGTATGTATCATATACAAAATTTTATTTAAAAATTTAAAAATTATATCTTTGATCCTGATTATTATTTTACAGTTTATAAATGATAAATAATTGTTTAAAACATTGAAATAAGGTTATGTTTAGTTAAATTTTTATTTTTTTTCTCTTAACTCATAAGACTTAAGATTATATTTGGTTTTATTTTTTTAAATAAATCACAAATTTATCACCAAAACTTATCTATCTTATCCCCTGTCTATGATGTCGCATCTCCCATGTATTTGAAATTAAATCTATTTATTTATTATCATATTCTCACATGTCCAATACACACACACACACATATGTATATATTGGAACATTCATGTTTCCTATAAATCAAAATATTTAGATATTACTAGGTTTAAGACAGCAGTTATAATATATACAAGACTCTTGGATCTAACATTGCAATCATACGAGCCCAAAAGGACGAGAAACAACAAATAAACCATTATTATCCCATATAAAATCAACCAAAATCTCATCCAATTGCACCAGATCAGCACTTTCTCAAGAACTACCATGCAACAAAGTACATAATAGGTAAAACCTGTATTTAAATACCAACCCCTCCCCACTAAACAAAGAAGAATGAGAGGCCACCAAACACCTACTAACAACAAAAAACCCACAATATGCCACACACACCATTAAAAAAATGACAAAAAACAAACTACTCACAACTTATCGCGAGAACCAACAAGCTCCTCCATGATAAACAGTACTTCAATTCACAATGAAAACTCCCTAATAAACATTGTTTCAATTGTGAAAACACTCACAGAGAAAATACCATTCTCCTTCAGGGTTTATTATAATATATATGAAGTTTGTGATGAGTATTTGTAAACTAGTGTAAACGTTAAGTGAAAATAACACGTTAAGAGATAATAGTAAACAAAGTTAAAAAGAATCATATATTAAACAATATTCATCAGCTGATACAAAAGTAGATGTTAGTATATAGATGTGGCAGGAGTTGGACAACAAAAAGAGATCCAGCAAGCAAAAAGTTGTTCTTGAAGCAGATTAAAGAACTTGTGGAGTGAAAAAGATGAAGTATAATAATAATACTTATTTTGCAAAGATAAAAATGATTGAGAAAGCTGAGAGAGAAAGCTAATTTTTATGTTCTTTGACCTCATTAATGCCTTGTAGACTATAAACTTGGAGATAGAAATATTGCATGGCAATGCTCACAGTTCAAAGGCATATTCTGCACATAAAAAATGGCACGAAGAAGCGAGGGAAAGGAGCAGAATTGGGGATATTACTGCTTAGAGCAAGGCATATTGACCACCTACTATGACTTGAGCACTTCCATGCGGTGCATCTTGCTTTTCCTCTTTAACGAGTCAAAGAATTCTCATTTATCAAATGGTAAGATAACAAGAAGATTCAGAAATATAATATGATGTTACCTTAGAATATATATTATTATTATTACGACAGACATGTGAGTTCTTGCAAATCAATTTTAAAAACAAAGCAAGTTCTAAACTATTTTTCGGAGTCCGATTTCAACCATTTTTTATATATATATTATAGTATTCCAGAAACATTTTGAATAATTATTCCACAGCTGCCTAAAAAATTGCTTACAAAGCAAAAAAAAATACAAAAAACGTAAGAGAAGAGTGACATCAACAAAACCCACTTGAGCGGGTGGAAGCATGATAGAATTATCCTTTGCAACGAGACATTCAAGAAAAGGTGAGAAGGGGGCTGAGCAGTATGAATAAGGAAAGATGAACAGTGAATTACCGCCTGTCTTCGAAGAAGTTGATGAAGAGACGTCTAGGCTCCCAGAAATTATTACACCAGGTGTCCATACAAAGAAAAAAGAAGAAATCAAAATCAACAGAAAAAAAAAAAACAATGACAGTAAAGAAATTAAAACAAAGACAATTAATGAACTTGGAGAACATACAGTACTGAGGGAAGTTGATAGAAACATGCAATTAGGTCAATAAGAGCAAGACTTAACCTGAATTGAAAAATGAAACCCCAAAATCCTCCGATTCCCAGAACATGAATGTGCGAATTGAAACCCAGAGAAGACCACAACACCAACTAAAAAGGATGACAATGAAATTAACCATTTAGGTGGTGGCCAAGTGGTAAGGACTTGGGATCAAGGGGTTTGCTCCTTCTGTGGTCTCAGGTTCGAGTCCTTGGTTGCTCATATGATGGCCACTGGAGGCTTACATGGTCGTTAACTTCAGGGCCCGTGGGATTAGTCGTGGTGCGCGTAAGCTGGCCCGGACATCCACGTTAATCTAAAAAATAAAAAAAAAGGATGACAATGAAATTTGGATGAAAACCCACTATGACAACCCAAAAAGAAAATGAAACAATGATTGGTACCGAGGGAAGAATAAGATACTATGATAAGAAGATAGAGGAAAGGGTAATAGAGCCTTGCTCATCTTCCTTGGTTAAATTCAAAACAAACCCAAAGATTACTGATCACTAATCTTGTCATCCTAAAAAATAAATCTAAGATAGCTTTATACTCTAAGAGTTGTAATTATAATTATCAAACCACAGTGGCGGATCTAGGGGCAAATGCAATCAATCATGATGGGTTAGCGAGGAAATGATAACAATATTTTCTTTCTAGTTAAATAATTTTTATTCTTCTCTAATAATCTTACCTATAATAATTATTTGTAGAGATTTCTCAGCTCCTTCTGATACAACTTTTACAGCATATTAAGATTTAACTTTGCAGGCTTTAATATAGGTTTAATGTGCAACTCGTATTGCTCATAGCTGCTATTTTATATTTTATTTACTGATAATTTTTATTTTATATTTGATGTTCACCTTCCAAACTCAAGGTTTTAATTAATAACATAATAAGGGTTGTCTAAACAAAAACTTCAATTAAATAAAATGAAACTTTAAAAATGATAGCGTATAAGTCTAAGCAGGTAAAAATATAAAAAAACTACAAGCAGGGAGATGGCCATTTGTAACCAATTTATTATATTAAAATATTAATATAATAGCTTTACAGAGTTATTATTTTTTGTTAAGTAATTGATCTAAGCGCTTTGTTTTCTTTTCACTATTGATCCTAACTCTTTTCTTTCTATAAAATTTCTTTTAAACCTCTAAGCTATTAATTAGTTAAACAAGTACCCTTTTATATGCTTTATGCTTTAAGAAAGATTCCTTTATCTTTTCTATTTGTTTCATTATCTAATTTTAGTTTTATTTCTTTATAATTAGTTATTGAAAATATTAGGGTTTATAATAATTTACTGGTTTATTGAATTAATATGTATATGAGTAATATTATATGCTAATGGATATAAATTGAAATGAGTTTTGATGAATTGATAAGTATTTTGTTATGAATTTTATATAAAAAATGATGATAATGAATTTATTAATGATTGAAAATGAAGTATAGAACAACTAAAAAATTAAGGGCATAATAAATAAATTTAAAAAACATTTAATATTTATGTTTAATCCACTTGTACAAAATAACAAGTTAACAAAAATAACATCAATTTATAATAATCCTTTAAGCTATGATTTTAGATATTATGTACCATATGTCAACATAGAATTGTTGTCAAGAACTTTTCTAGTCTTTAGAAGATTTAGAAATAAATAAATAAAATTTTGTTGTATATATTGAGAAAGATATTTTTAATGAGATTCAAAATAAAATCATTATGAAACAATTTTAAAATATAAAATTTCAAATAGAATAATTATAATGTAATTTTTTTCATTTTAAAAATATTCTTAAATTAATTTTGCTTGACTTGAGTTGGTATATATATATTTTAAATTAAGTTCTATATATAACACATGTATGTATAACATATAATATTAAATATTTATTATTAATTTGCCCCCTTATTTATAAACTTATGGCTCCGCGATTGTCAAACCTTATCTGGAGCTGACTTGGTCAAAAAGCTAGGTTCCGGGTTACACAGATTACTCGAACTAGCCTGAAAAACTTTAAAACAAAAAAATTAAGGTTGTAATATTTTATATAAAAACAATTACAAAGCAATTCATATAAATACATGCTATACATGTTGTAAATAATAAAATTTAAAATATTATTTCAAAAGGTTGTTTATCCCATATTAGAAAGATATTATTTTATTCTTTTAAGTTAAAGTATTTAAACCAAAAAGTTTTTTTATCCTACAATGAAAAAATATAACTTTTTTTCTTGTGAACATAGAGTATATATACTAAAACGCTTGAAATCTCATATTAAAAAAATAAAACGTTTTTCTAGTATTTATATAGTAAACTTTCAAATGGGTTAATAACCAACTAAAAAATATAAACAAAAGAGGGGTATTTTGCTAAGAGAATAAACACATTTGAAAAAAAAAGGTCTCTATCAAGTTTTGCCTGATCACTGAAGTATTGGGTTGACTCGACGAGTTGATCAGTTTTCCTCCGAGCCAAATGCAGGCTCGGGTTTTCAATAAAATAGACCCGCCCAAACCCTGTGACACCTAGGTCCCAGGTTTACCCACTGGGTCTGATAACTATGATTGCCATACAATGCTATTAGAAATCCAAATGCATTAATTCTTTTTTGTTGGAAAACTTAGATAATTTCCTATAACTTTTATGAATCAAGTCTGTTCAAATTCTGATGTTAGCAATGATGTTTTATTCAGACAAGAAGATAAGGATTGTCACCAAATCAAGATGTGGTCACTCACTCAACAATTAGTCATTAAATCAATAATTTTAAATTTTTGCCTATAAAACGAGGCATTTGCTATACATTTAGGCATCTTAGTTTTCAGATCAAGATCATATTCTTGCTCTTTTTGTTTATATTTTTATAATTCTTAAGTTTTGTTTATATTAATATATTATTTATACTTTTCATTTTCTTTCATTTACTTAATTAACATATATCTTATTTATGTTCTTATCTTATTCATTTATGTTTCTCTTTTTCATTATATTTAGTTAAGTTTATTCTGTAAATGTGAAAAGATTATACTAATAGTGTAAGAATTAGTTTAAACTCAACATGGACCTTAATGTTTGATACTAACATATTTTGTATTTGTTATCTTACTCACTCTTAATACTTTACATGTTAAATAGTTAATCTAGATTTATGTTGTATAACCATTGGTACAATAAATACTTGATACTTTCATAGCCCAACCGTATAGTATAACCGACACCTGTGCTATGAAATGAACTTGATTTGTTATTAACTTAAGTTACAATCACAAATACCTGACAAAATTTATAATTATTAGCATTATTCGAATAAGATAACTAATATAATCATGTTAACAATTTATAACCCGATTGGAACCTTCTTTATATGCGGTTTCTAGTTGAATAATAAAAATAGATTATATTATACTTGTTTGAAATACCATTAGGATCTTCTAACCTTGACAATTATTTTATCTTTGTTTAATTCTTACATCTCAAAGTTGTTGTTGTTGTCGTCGTCATCGTCATTATTTATAATTTATATAGTTAACCTTCCTGTAATTTAACTCCGGTTTTGTCGGGTTATTTACTACTTCGACACTCCTGCACTTAAAAGAAGACATCAACTCTTTGGTCGTGTCAAGTTTTTGGTACCGTTGCTAGGGAGGTAAATTCTTGTATAAATTATAATTTTTATTTTATTTTTTTCACCTTTCTTTTATCTAACTTTTATTTATTTTGTTTTGTTTTGTTTCTTTTTTATTTTATTTTATTGTCTTCCTACACGTGCATGGGAGTTTGGTCATATATATTAAGTGGTAGATTTTGTAAAGTATTCTCATCATTTTCAGAAAATATAACCAAAAAAGTTATCTAGTCGCTTCATAATGAGAATAAAGAGAATAATTGTGTTAGAATACTTAGAGACCACATAAATCCCACAAGAAAAAGTGCACTAATTAGTATTTAAAAATATATTTTTATTAAGGTTTTTTATAACAACCCAACTTTTCAAGCCCCAAACAACCTTAAAATTATTTTTTTTTACTTGACACACATCGTGTCGGTAATTGGCGAACCTATTTCTTCACATTATCAAGATACAATCCATACATCAACGACATTCAACATTTTATTTAAAAATGAAAATTACATAAAAACATAAAATTATGTTTGCATGATTAGAAATTCACATTATAATATACATACATAGACATGAGTTTGCATTCCTATCCTAATAATAGTCATCACGAATTTAAACAAAAGGATTCAATAAAAGTTATATGTTTAATACATTGATTCATACAAAATACATTGTGATTTAGGATGCAACTATATGATTCCTTGCAAAAGTCAATTCCCATGTATCGGGTTTCCTAGGCATCTCGTTGATGTGACGTCTTTGCTGTAGTACAAAATATTTAAGAGAATGCAATTGCTTATTAATAATAATGATAATTAAATGATCCAATAGATTAATGAAACATTAATATTATTCCTTGTTTGATGCATGATATTTATAGTTTCTTCATGTGCTTGGTATACATATCTTATAGTGCATATAGATGCACCAATTCTTGCAATCAACCATAATCTTAAACCCAGCTATCCTCTTAAGGCATTATTTGCTGAGGTTAACAGTTCACTCACCTTGACCATCCACTTTGAATTTCTTTAGCCGAAGCTACTCAATCATTTGTCCCAGTGATCCCTTCGGATGCCATTAGCTGAGGCTAATCAGTCGTTTGTCCTGCTTATCTCTTTGGATACCATTAGTCAAGGCTAATCATTCCTTTATCCCGGTCATCCCTTCGGATGCCATTAGCCAAGGCTAATTAGGCATTTGACAACATTTAAACGTTTGACAATCTGATATCTGTTCTAACCCATTATGGTAACATTCATGTTAAAGTATCTCATTATTTAAGGTATGAAAAAGGAAGGTGGAAGTCACCTACTTGCTTCACCTGTGGGTTGTTCTTGTTGTGACGATGGTCCATTCCCAACCACACCACCTAAAACATCAATGGTTTCAAATCAGTACATTTGTATTTTTGAATCACATTCGTCACCACACTTATTTCAAAAGTTCATATATTCACGTTCAAGTGTTCCATATTTTACACCATCATACCATGAAATTGTTACTAGCATTTAAGTCATTTTTTCCTAGGAGGCTTATGGTAGAAATCACCAGCGAGAACTGGCTTGCTGCCAGCAGCCAATTCGGCAGCAAAAACTATTTCGCTGCTAGCACCACAATTTCGGCAACAAATGCTAAATCATAGTAGACAACTCAGTTTTGGCAGCAAATTATAATTTCGTTGCAACCAACTCAACTTCCGCAGCGAATCACAAATTCACTGTAGAACATGAAATTCAGCAGCGAATGCTAATTTGCTGTAAACAGCTCAACTTCGGCAGCGATTCACTGCAGCCAACACAGTTTCGGCAGCGAATCGTAATTTCACTATAGAACACACAATTCAACAGCAAATACTAATTTGCTGCACCCGAGATAGTTTCGACAACGAATCTCAATTTCACTGCAAAACACATAATTTAGCAGCAAATGCTAATTCGCTGCAGAAGACTTGGTTTTGGCAGCGAATGCTCGCTGCAAAACACATAACTCGGTAGCAAATTCTAATTCATTGCAATAGACTCAATTTCAGCAATGAATGCTAATTCGTTACAGCCGACACATTTTTGTCAACGAATCCAAATTTTGCTGCAGAACACACAATTCGATAGCAAATTCTAATTCACTGTAGAAGACTCAATTTTGGCAGCAAATGTTAATTCACTACAGTCGACACATTTTTGTTAGCAAATCTAAATTTCAAAGTAGAACACACAATTTAGCAGCGAATTCTAATTCGCTGCAAAAGACTCAATTTCGGTAGTGAATGCTAATTCGCTGTAGCTGACACAATTTCAACAGCAAATTAAAATTTCGCTGCAGAACACACAATTCGGCAACGAATTCTAATTCATTGTGGCCGACACATTTTCATCAGCGAATCAAAATTTCGTTGCAGAACACACAATTCAACAGCAAATTCTGATTCGCTACAGAAGACTTAGTTTCGATAGTGAATGCTAATTCGCTGCAGTCGACATAGTTTCGGTAATGAATTGCAATTTCACTGCAGAACACACACATTGAAAACAAATTCTGATTCGCTACAGAAGACTTAGTTTCGATAGTGAATGCTAATTCGCTGCAGTCGACATAGTTTCGGTAATGAATTGCAATTTCACTGCAGAACACACACATTGAAAACCATCAATTACAACATATATCTTTCAATAATTCTAGCAAAATACACACATTGAAACTATCCATTTCAGCACATAATCCTCCAACCAATCCCAGTAGAACACACACACATTGCATGCTGGTCAACCGTATAGTTAAAGTTGGCCCTCTACCATGATTTGTTATTTCTATTTTATTCATTTTTCTTTGTTAGATGTTTTGAAATTGGCCTCATTTTGTTTCTGTTTTCCTTGTTCTCTTAGTTAATTTCTGTTTTCTTCACAGCTAGCTTAGGTCTTAGGTCAATTTTCTTAGGGTTTTTCTTATTTATTTCTGGTTCAGGGTCTTAAGGAGAAGAGGAAGGGAGTTTCATGACCCATACCTTTTGAATATAGTTAGGTTTGAGGAAGGTTTGATAGTGTTCTTTCTCCTCTCTCGCTAGTTCTCTTCCTTCTTCTTCCTCTCATGTTTTCTGGCCTCTTTTTTCCTTTCCCTCTAGGCAGCTATCCGATCTTCTCTCAAGGTCTCCTCTCTCTCCCTCACACGTTTACAAGGCTTAGGTTTCTATTGGGAAGGAGAAAGGGAAGAGCAACATGCAGCTGCAGACAACTTTGGAAAGAGCAAGGGTTACCTTCTCTCTCCTCCTTATATTTATTCTCCCCATTAAATGAGGTGGGGTGTTTGGGGTTGGTTTAGATGTGCCCTTATCCTTGTTTTGGTCTATCCAAAACCGGTTTTACCCCTCCTTCTAGCTCCTTAAGATAATTTAAAAATAACTAACACGACTAAAAGATTGATGTCTTCTCCCAAGTGCAGGAGAGTCAAAGTAATAAATAACCCGACAAAACCAGGGTCGAACCATAGGGAGGTTAATTGTATAAATTATAGATAATAATAATACGACAACAACGACAACAACAACAACAATAATAATAATGATAATAATAATAGTACTAATAATAATAGTAGTAGTAATAATAATAATAAAGAAAAAGAAGGAGGAGAAGAAGAAAAAGATCAGAACTTTGAGATGGAATATTAATGTAAGGATTAAACAATAATAATAACAAATGTCAAGGTTGGAGGTTCCACTAATGGTACGTCAAACAAGTATAGTATAAAATCTTATTATTCAATTGGAAACCACAAACAAAGGAGGTTCAATCAGATTATAGATTATTAACATGATTACATTAGTCATCTTATTTAATTAATGCTAATACTTGTAAATCTCGTCAAGCATTCATGATTATAACTTATGTTAACAACAAATCAAGTTCCTTTCATAGCTCAGGTGTCGACTATACCATACAGTATGGGCTATGAAAGTGCCAAGCATTTGTTGTACCAAGTGTTATACAACATAAATCAAGATTAATCATTTAACAAGCAAAGTATTAAAGAGTAAACAAGATAACAAATATAAAACATGTTAGTATCAAACATTAAAGTCCATATTAAGTTTACACTATACTTATTCTTACACCATTAGTGTAACCTTTTCACCTTGACATAACTAACTTAGCTAGACATAATGAAAGAAAGCAAAATAGATAAACAAAATAAGAACATAAAAGTTAACTAAGTAAAGGAAAGGAAATGAAAGGCATAAACTTAATATTAATGAAAACAAAGCATAAAAAATACAAAGAGAGAAAGGAAGAGCATGATCTTGATCTGAACACCAAGATGCCTAAATGCATGGCAAATGCCTCCTTTTATAGGCCAAAATTAGGAACTATTGATTTGATGACTAATTGATAAGTGGGTGGCCAACTTTTGACTTGGTGACAATCCTTATCTTCTCTTGTCTGCCCAAAACGTCATTGATAACGTCAAAACTGGAGCCAGTTGCAAACATGAAAGTTGTAGGCAATTGTCTCAGCTTTCTTGTGTAAAAAATTCAGCTCATTTGGACTTCTAGAACTCCAGATATGGCCAAAATACCGAACAGTGCTCGGGCTGGAAGACAGATTCGGGCTTCTTTGTTGTTTCTACAATTTGGACTTGATAATGGCCTTTTTAGATCTTGGGCTCCATATGAAAGTTGTAGGCCTATGTCTTACCTTTCCATCCATATAAATTGGACCTAAATCTGAGATATATAGCTCTAGATATGACCCAATTACCGAACAGTGTTCCGGTTTGGATTGCACCGACATCTCTTCTCTAAGTTTGACCATCTCTTTATCCATGCAATTTAAGTTCTTCAAGTCATCAATCAATCCTTTCATTTATGTGATAGACCTGCATTAAAAATAGACATTTACCACAAATTAAAGGTATCTTATATTATTAGATACATTATTATAAAACATATTTTAGTTAAGGAGTTATTGATACTTCAAGTGCAAAATGATGATATAAAACCATGATAAAAATGCACTTTTAAGTACTAATCACACCCCCCAACCAGCTTATTACTAGTCCCTAGTAATCAAAGCGTAAAATAGAAAAACAATTTGCAAATTCCACAAAGCAAGGTATTCATCATTTAACTTCCATTAATCTATCCAGATAAACAAACTCTCATTAAATTTATATATCTGCTCAATACCTCTTAACAAGATATTAATAAACCTTTCTTTTGTGCTCAATGTATCAACACATAATTATGGGGCTTTTCTTGGAAGAAAACAAAATTTTTGTTCTAATGTTTAAGGTTAACTTCCTTGGGTTGGGATTACTATTTTTGTCTTTTTTTTTTTTAACTCTATATACATATACTTTATCGGCAGCAAAAACTGCATTGCTGCCCATTCAGAAATTGGCAGTGATGGTAGAGTCATCAATTCTCTCTTTTTCTATCTCTATATATATATTTTTTCTTTTAGGCATTTACATTTTTTATCTTCATTTTGTAATTGAAGTATCAATAACTCCTTAACTAAAACATGTTTTATAATAATATATCTAATAATATAAGATACCTATAATTTATGGTAAATATCTATTTTTAATGCAGGTCTATCACATAAATGAAAGGATTGATTGATGACTTGAAGAACTTAAATTGCAAGGATAAAGAGATGGCCAAACTTAGAAAAGAGATGTCGGTGCAATCCAAACCGGAACACTGTTCGGTATACTGTTCTGTCATTGAGTCATATTTAGAGTTGTAGATCTTGGATTTAGGTCTACTCTATATGGATGGAAAGCTAAGATATAGGCCTAAAACATTCATAGGAAGACAAGACTCAATTCTACTGTTTAGAAGTCCAAACCTTAACAATAATGATAAAGTCTAAATCTGTCTTATAGCCTAGACACTGTTTAGTGTTCAGCCCATATCTCGAGTTCTAGAAGTATAAATAACCTCAATGTTTTTTTTTTCTAGAAAGCTGAGACAATTTCCTAGAACTTTCACTATTAATGTTTGTTTAAATTGTGATGTTATCAATGATGTTTTGTTTACACAAGAAGATAAGGATTGTCACCAATTCAAGATGTGGTCACCCATTCAATAATTAGTCATTAAATCAGTAGTTTCAAATTTTGACCTATAAAAGGAGGCATTTTAATGCATTTGGCCATTTTGGTTTTTAGATCAAGATTATGTTTTTGATATATCTTTATTGTAATGCTTAAGTTTTGATTATATTAATCTCTTGTTTATGTTTTTTTATTTCATTTTCTTTATTTAGCTAACTTTTATCTTATTTATGTTTCTCTCTTTTATTATGTTTAGTTAAGTTTATTATGTCAAGGTGAAAAGGTTACACTAATGATGTAAGAATAAGTATAGTGTAAACATAACATGGACCTTAATGTTTGATAATAACATGTTTTGTATTTGTTATCTTATTCACTCTTAATATTTTGCTTGTTAAATGGTTAATCTAGATTTATGTTGTATAACACTTGGTACAACAAATACTTGGCACTTTCATAACCCAAACCATATGGTATAACCGACACCTGTGCTATGAAAGGAACTTTGATTTATTGTTAACATAAGTTAGAATTATGAATACCTGACAATATTTACAAGTATTAGCATTATTTAAATAAGATAACTAATGTAATCATATTAACAATTTATAATCTGATTAAAACCTCCTTCGTTTGTGGTTTCCATTTGAGTAATAAGAGTTTATACTATACTTGTTTGACATACCATTAGTGGATCCTCTAACCTTGACATTTGTTATTATCATTGTTTAATCGTTACACTATATATCAATATCAAATCTCAAAGCTCTCTTTATTGTTTTTGTTGTTGTTGTTGTATTATTGTTATTTGTAATTTATATAGTTAACCTCTATGTGGTTCGATTCCGGTCTTGCTGGGTACTTCGATACTCCTGCACTTGGAAAAAGACATCAATCTATTGGTTGTGTCAAGTTTTTAAAGCCATTGCTAGAGAGGTAAATTCTTGTATATATTATAATATTTTATTTTATTTTCTTGTTTGTCTTTTCATATATCTAACTTTGTTTCTTTTGTTTTGTTTCTTTTTCTTTTTCTTTAGTTTTTTTTTTGTTTTCTTCTTCCTTTTATTCTATTC
>NW_011500550.1:119003-122797 GCF_000495115.2 Populus euphratica
AAGATAATTAATCACTTCATAATGAGAATAATGAGAATAACCGTGCTAGAACACTTAGAGACCACATGAATCCCACAAGAACAAGTGCACCATCATGCATAATTTTTCCTTATGATGCATCTTATTTCAATTTTAACCCAGACATTATTCAACTTTTCTTTTCATGGCTTTGATTTAGAAAATCCATACTTGTATTTAAGGGAATTTGAGGTGGTTTGTAACACTTATAATGACTCAAATTATAGTATGAACACTATCAGATTAAAAGCTTTTTCCTTTTTCATTAAAAGATAAAATTAAAACATGGCTATAAAATTAGAGACCATAATCAATTCATGTTTGGGATGAAATGCAACAACAGTTTTTAAAGAAGCTTTTTCCTTCTCGTAGAACAAACTCTTTCAAAAGACAAATCATCACTTTCACTCAAAAACCAGGAGCAACATTTTACCAATGTTGGGATGGGTATTAAGAGTTGCTTAATACTTGCCCTCATTAATACTTGCCCTCAAATATGGTTATGAAGGGTTAACACCTAGAGATATGCAAATGATTGAATTGGTGTGCAATGAAACTTTTGAAGATAGAGACCCTAATGAAACAATGCAGTACCTAAACTTGTTAGCTAAAAATGCTTAAAACTGAAACACTACAAGCACTTATAAGGCATCAAGTAAAACCTAACCTCATACATCTAGTGGAGGTATGTACAACCTTGAGGAAGATCATGATCTCTAAGCTAAGTTTGCATCGTTCGCTTGAAAAGTCAAAGCATTAGAATTAAAAAAAGTGATCAATTAATATATGTTCAAGACACTATTTGTTAAACTTGTGAAACTATTAAACACTTAACCAATAACTGTCTAACTTTGCCTTCTTTTAGGGAATGCCTCTATGAACAAGCTCATGCTTTAGATTGTTTTCTAAGGCCCAATCATAACTCATACTTGCAAATATACAATCTTGGTTAGAGAAATCACATAAATTTCAGTTGGAAAAGTGATCATAATAATGCACAAACTTCATAACCACCGTTTTAAGCACACCATAATTTTTAAAATTCTCATGGATATACACCTCTTTGTGCTCTACCTCCTAGAAGAAATATTGAGGAAACATTGCATTCATTCATTAAAAAGCAAGAGACAATTAATACTTAACTTGCTCAAAACATGACAGATTTTAAAGACACTCTTGCAAAATTCATGTCAGCTTTCAATTTTCAAGAAAAAGATAAGTTTTTATCTCAACCATAACAAAATCTCAAGGGACAATATAATGCAATTGCATGTAGTTCTAGAAGCCAACACATGAATCAAGTCAAATCAGTCATCACTCTTCGTAATGGTAAGGCAATTAAAAAACTCACTCTTGAACCTTGTGAAAAAGATGTTAAGTCAATCTCTAAGGTTAAAGAAGAGGTTGAATCAAAATATTGCAAAGAAAATACTAATTCCTCGCCAGCACTTCCATTTCCTTATGTCATGACCAAACAAAGAAAAGTCAATCACAACTCTGAAATCTTTGAAATTTTCAAACAGGTAAAGATCAATATACCTTTGGTGGATGCTATTAAATAGGTACCTTTTTATGCTAAATTTTTGAAAGATTTATGCATTGTGAAAAGAAAACTGAATATGAAAAAGAAAGCCTTTTTAGCCGAACAAATAGGTGTCATTCTTCAAAATAATAATACTTTGAAATATAAAGACCCTGGTTGTCTTATAATTTCTTTCTTATTGGAGAACATAAAATTGAAAAAACTTTACTTGATCTTGAAACTAGTGTGAATTTACTTTCATATTCAGTTTTTTAAAGTCTCACTCTAAGTGAGTTAAAACCAACTTCTGTAACACTTTTATTTTTTGATAGATCTGTAAAAGTGCCTAAAGGAAAGATCAATTAAATCCATACCTTGAAGTATTCAACCACCCAAACCTGATTTGAAGTACCTAAGACAAAAGAAAGTTCTTGAACAAAATGAAGAACTTTTATTAGAATTACCCTTATTTATTCAAATATTGTCTTGATCAAATATTTCAAAGATGCATTCCTGACAATAAGGTAAGTAGTGTCATTAAATTTTATCATTCTAAGGCATGTAGGGGCCATTTCTCATCAAGAAAGACAATTGAAAAAATCTTATATAGTGGATTTTACTAGCCCGTCATGTTCAAAGACTCACATGCATTCTGCAAGACTTGTGAAAATTATTAAAAGTTGGGATCTATTTCAAAACATCATATGATGCCTTTAAATCTTATTCTTGTGATTAAGATCTTTGATTGTTAGGGTATAGATTTCATTGGTCCATTTCCTCCATCATTTGATTTCTTGTATATATTAGTTGTAGTAGATTATGTTTTAAAATTGATAGAGGTAATTCCAAGTAGAAATAATGATCACAAAACAATGATAAAGCTTTTGAAAGAAAATATTTTGAGTCAATTTAAAATCCCTCGAGCCATAATAAGTGACGGTGGAACATATTTATGCAACAAGTCATTTGAGTCTTTAATGAAGAAATGTGAAATCACATACAAAGTTGTCACCCTTTAACACTCTCAAGTAAGTAGACAAGAAGAGCTTGCTAATAGGGAGATCAAACATATTTTAGAGAAAATAGTGAACCCTAATAAGAAAGACTAGTCTTTAAGACTTAATGATGCACTTTAAACTTATCAAACTGCTTATAAAATATCAGTAGGTGATTAGTGCTTAAAAGTGCATTTTTATTAAGGTTTTATGTCATGATTTTGGACTTTAAGTATCAATAACTCTTTAAATAAAGCATGTTTTATAACAACAAATTTGATACTATAAGATACCTTTAATTTATAATAAATGTTCATCTTAAATACAAGTCAAACACATAAATGAAAGGACTAATTCATGAATTTAAGTACTGAAATTGAAAGGACAAAGAGAGGGTCAAACTTAGAAAAGTAATGTTGGTTCAACTCAAACTAGAACACTGTTCGGTCATTAAGTCATATATGGAGCTATAGATCTTGGATTTAGGTTTGCTCTATATGAATAGAAAGCTAAGATATAGGTCTAAAATATTTATAGGAAGGCAAGACTCAATTCTACTGTTTGGAAGTCCAAATCTTAGCAATAACGGAGAAGTCCAAATATGTCCTGCAACCCAGACAATATTCAGTATTTAGCCCATATCTCAAGTTCTAGAAGCCCAAATGGCCTCAATGTTTTTTCCTAGAAAGCTGAGAAAATTTTCTAGAACTTTCATGATTTAAATACATTCAAATTCTGACGTTATCAATGATGTTTTGTTTAGACAATAAGATAAGGATTGTCACCAAGTCAAGATGTGGCCATCCATTCAACAATTAGTCATCAAATCAATAGTTCCAAATTGTAGCCTATAAAAGCAGGCATTTGACATTTATTTAGGCATCTTATTTTTCAGATAAAGATCATGTTCTTGCTCTCTTTTTATTGTAATGCTTAAGTTTTGCTTATATTAATCTTTCATTTATGCTTCTCATTTCCTTTCCTTTACTTAGTTAACTTTTATCTTATTTTTGTTCTTATCTTGTTTATTTATGTTTCTCTCTTTTATTATGTTTAGTTAATTTTATTACATCAAGGTGAAAAGGTTACACTAATTAATTAAGTTTACTATGTTAAGGTGAAAATGTTACACTAATGATGTAAGAATAAGTATAGTGTAAACTCAATATGGATTTTAATGTTTGATACAAACATGTTTTGTATTTCTTATCTTGTTCACTTTTAATACTTTACTTGTTAAATGGTTAATCTAGATTTGT
>NW_011500550.1:123029-125446 GCF_000495115.2 Populus euphratica
AATTCTAGAAGTCCAAATGATCTCAATTGTTTTTCTTGGAAAGCTGAGATAATTTTATACAACTTTTACGTGGAGGTCTGCTTCAAATTATGACGTTATCAATGACTTTTTATTCAAACAAGAGAAGATAAGGATTGTCACCAAGTCAAGAGTTGGCCACCCACTCATCCATTAGCCATCAAATCAATAATTCTTAATTTTAGCCTACAAAAGGAGGCATTTACCATGTATTTAGGCATCTTAATATGAATGTTTTGTCAAGAGTAACAATAGATTCAACATCTGACATCATACCAATCGATGATTACTTTCTTGATGAATCCTTACTTTTTCTTAGTCCAATGCCTTAGTATAATAAAAATATCAATTTCTTTACTTCAGGAGATTTGCCAGCTCATTGGAGTACCCAAGACAAATGAAAGTTTTTGAACAAAGTGAAGAACTTTTATTGGGATGACCCTAACTTATTCAAATATTGTCTTGATCAAATATTTCAAAAATGTATTCCTGACAATGAGGTAAGTAGTGTCATTAAATTTTATCATTCTAAAGCATGTGGGAGCCATTTCTCGTCAAAAAAACAGCTGTGATAATCTTTCAAAATGGATTCCATGTTCAAGGACATGCATGTATTCTGCAAAACTTGTGAAAATTATTAAAAAATTGATACTAGTCAAAAAGTTTTGCTTTATAATTCTCAACTCGATTTATTCCCTAGGAAGTTAAGATCAAGATGGAGCAGTCCCTTTGTTGAGAAACATGTGTATCCTTATAGGGCCTTTGATATTGAGAATCTTAAGAATGACAATGTTTTTAAAGTAAATGGACATCATTTGAAGCTTACTTTGATATTTTTTCTACTGAAAATGAATCCATTAGTTTGAATGATCCTATAGATAAAGGTTGTTTATTTTATTTTTTTCACATTATTTTTGTGTTTTTTTTGTAACTCTTGGTTTGCTAGCCTCTCTCACCCCAGTTAAATGACGAATAATGGTACTCCGTGACTCTTAAGTCGGTTCTATCAGTTTCTTGTGATAACTGATATCTGTGTATATATTTGTTCAATTCCTTGTTTCTTCTTTTTTCTTTGTATCACTTTTCCACTTCTCATCTTAAAAAAATGGACACCACTCTTGAAAAATTAAAAAAGTATTTTCTCGCTTTGCCTTGAAATACAATTACAAAAATTTACCAAGCTAGATGTGCAAGATTGAGGTTGTTAATGAACCATGAAATTTCTAAGAGATTCGCTGGCTAATTAAAGCAAAGGTCCGATTATTAGGTGAGTACTCTAATTCCTTCATTTCTCACATGCCTAGTGATTAGTACTTAAAAGTGCATTTTTATCATGGTTTTATATCATCATTTTGCACTTGAAGTATCAATAACTCCTTAACCAAAGCATGTTTTATAATAATATATCAAATAATATAAGATACCTTTAATTTCTATAAACCGTGAAGATAAAATACAATTCATTAAGGATGGCCTGAGTAAGGAGTCTTTAGATAATCTTCTATTGACTCTTGAGACGCATCCTAGTAGAGATGTGCATCGTGCAATTTATTATTTATAACCACTATTCCATAAAAAATATGTTCAATATAGTCTTGGGAATCTGACTAAAAAAGACCCTGTTTGCCAGTTTTTAAGAAAACTGGATGGGAAGCCTATCCCCGACCCATAGAGGGCGTTTAAGCCGTTCTTGGACGTAAAACAAAGGGAAGATGTGAGCCACAATCACAACTACCTGTACATACACATGCTTGGTTTTATTATTGTGTTTTGTTGTTTCTTATATTTGTTTCAGTGTGTTTCAGGTTTGTCAGTGTTCGTTATTTCAGGTGATATCTTCTATACTCTATCTTTCTACCTTAGAACATTGAGGACAATGTCTCGTTTTGGTTGGGGGGAGAGGGTAGTAGTTGATAAAAAAAAAATTGTTTTTCATTTCATAAAGCATGTGCATAATTGTTGTTACTAGGATGGCAGAGTAAAGGAGTTCTTTTGTTAAAGTGACTCTTGAGACGCATCTTAGTAACCATTCTTAACAAGGTCTATTATAATACTTCCTGAAATATTCAGGTTTACAAACTCTCGTATTGTTACCACTTAATTCTGCTCATATACTTATTTAACATGTATTTTTAAACCTTAATTTACACACACACACTTTAACATATGATTGTGGGTTGCATATTGGATTATTACATTATCATGAGAGCTCAAGATTTTAAAAGGTCATTTTCAAGTCCAAATTATAGCAAAAACGAAGAAGTCTGAATCTATCCTCCAGCCCGAACACTATTCAGTGTTTGGTCCATATTTGAAGTTCTAGAAGTCCAAATGACCTCCATTTTTTTTTTCTAGAAGAGAGAGTATGTATGAGACTCCAGCTGGGCTACATATAGGTG
>NW_011500550.1:125480-127260 GCF_000495115.2 Populus euphratica
AAGAGAAGATAAGGATTGTCACCAAGTCAAGAGATGGTCACCCACTCATCAATTAGTCATCAAATCAATAGTTTCTAATTTTGGCCTATAAAAGGAGGCATTTGCCATGCATTTAGGCATCTTGGTTTCCAGATCAAGACTATGCTCTTGCTCTCTCTCTTTGTAATTTTTGTGATGCTTAAGTTTTATTTTCATCAATATCTTGGTTATTCCTTTTATTTCCTTTTCTCTACTTAGTTAACTTTTATTTAAGAGGTTTTATCCTGTTTATGTTCTTATCTTGTTTATTTATATTTCTCTCTATTGTACCCCAATTTTGGATTCACTAAGATTTTCTCGAATGCTATTTTATTTTATTATTCATAAAAAATCCAAAAAAACAAGAAACAAGTTTTAAAAATTAAAAATATATTTTTCTCGAGTCAATGGTATCTTTCCATAAAAACCGATTCCACCGGGTCAATATGAGTCAAACCATGTCGACCAAGCTAAAAAATAAGTTTTGGGCTGTTTTGGGTCAAAACCGTCATTTTCGATCAAAACCGAGACCATCGAGTCAATACAGGTCAAACCATGTCAACTATGGTAAAAAAATGAATTTCGAGTTGTTTCGGGCCAAAACCATCATTTTCGGTCAAAACCGAGTTCACCAAATCAATACGAGTTAAATCATGTCGACCAGGGTGAAGAATGAGTTTTCAGGTCGTTTCGGGTCAAAACTGTCATTTTCGATCAAAACCGAGTCCACCAGGTCAATATGGGTCCAACCATGTTGACCTGGATAAAAAATTAGTTTTTGGCCATTTTGGGTCAAAACTGTTATTTTTGGTCAAAATTCTGGCCACCAAGTTGATACCATAGAAAGTTTTTTTAGTGTTTCAATATAATTTTCGGTAATTAAAATTGATTTTTAGTGGTTTAAACGAGCTTTTTTCTAATACTGATTTGAGTTTTTAGTTTTACCCCTATAAATATTTATTATTATATATAATAAAACAAAATCAATAATACAAAATTTTTGTCATATTAGGCGAAGCAATTATGCCAATAGTAGGCGGGGCAGTTGTAATAATGAATTTTTTTTAAAAGTAAATAGTGCCATCGTCAAGAGATTTTCATGTCCCTTTATTATTGGCTATAAATAGCCAGTGAAAATTCGCCAGAAGAATGGAGAAAAGAAAGAAATAGGGGGAAGAAAAGGAGTATAGATTTTGGTTACTATTCAGGTTTTTTTTACTTTTTTTTTCAAGCGAGTAAGACATTGATTTAAAAAAAACAATTTGAAAAATATAAAAAATATCATAATCATTAGATTTAATAGTGTTTAGCTCTGGGTCTTTGACTTAATAGGATATAATAGGCTTACCACACTATATTAAAATTCAAATTCATCTCGGCCCTTAAAACAATCTGCCTTTCGATTCTGTTGTGCCATGTCATCCAGTGTACCAAGCACTTGGTGGACCACGCCACACCAGATGCCCATGCAGACTGATTAGTACTTAAAAGTGCATTTTTATCACGATTTTATATTATTATTTTGCACTTGAAGTATCAATAACTCCTTAACTAAAGCATGTTTTATAATAATATATCTAATAATATAAGAGACCTTTAATTTGTGGTAAATGTTCATTTTAAATGCAGGCCTATCACATAAATGAAAGGATTGATTGATGAATTTAAGAACTGAAATTGAAAGGATAAAGAGATGACCAAACTTAGAAAAGAGATGTCGGTGCAATCCAAACCAGAATACTATTTGGTAATTGGATCATAT
>NW_011506592.1:0-2002 GCF_000495115.2 Populus euphratica
GATTGAATAAAACAAAATCTACTTTGATAGTTTAACAACATTAAATAGAGTTGAATTGATAAGGTGTTGCACGAATAGCTGATGTTTGAGCTTTATGTGCAAGATCTTATGTTAATAGTCTCATATTCTTGCATCAACTTTATTTTTATATACAAAGTCAATACATAAACATTTATCATTACAATACTATTCATTTATCTTTTGGCTGAAGATATAAAAAAGATAAGGATATATGTTCTTCTTAAAATACTTAAATCTCATTAATCATCCCATGATTAATTCATAGCAATTCTACCCTTTTTAAATATCAATTTATTCAAAGAAACTCACACTTTCTATTTTCTTTAGCTGGTTGAATGTTTCTTTTCTAGGAGCGGTATGTTTTCTTTCCAATTAACCTCAATTTCCTCATTAATTTAACAATCAACCCTTCACTATAACACTACAAACATTAACACAAGTAAAGTTCGCTTTAATTTCATCTATTTCAGAAAAGCATTAAATTCCTAAAATAGCAAAATTCACATTTACCATATAGAAATAGGATTAATCATCCAAACTATTACCCACATGTATAGCTTTCATAATTTTAATACAATTTGCAAGAATAATACAAGTTCATTAAATCTCCCTTTTTTACTTTCCATGGTGAGCTCTTAGGCCTAATTACCTATCTAAATTTTTATTAATTTAACAAATTTCTTACTTTATTTCATAATTTAACCATTCATAACAATAATCAATAACTAATTTCAATTTTTTACAAATTTTATCTCAAGAACCCTAATTGAAATTTTGCTAAAATCTTGCATCAAATCATTAAACACGTGTTCAAATCTATATAAAATGGTTTCCAACACCTTACCTAATTAACAATCGTGTTTTGAAAGTCAATCCATCAACATTTTTTCCAAGTTTCTATATGTTCCTCTTCGCTCTTCACTTTCTTGATCCATCTTAATTTCTACAATTAATCAATGTGTTAGAGGTTGCAAGAAATGGACGTCCTAAAATAACAGGAAATGAATTACATACTTCAACAGGTTGCGTGTCCAAGACAATAAAATCCACAGGATAAATGAATTTATCAACTTGTATTAACACATCTTCAATTATTCCTCTAGACACTTTTATAGATCTATTGGCAAGTAAAAGAGTTATAGAAGTTGGTTTTAACTCACCTAGATTGAGACTCTGAAAAACTGAATATGGAAGTAAATTCACACTAGCACTAAGATCAAGTAAGGCTCTTTCAATTTTATGCTCTCCAATAAAGCAAGAAATTGTAGGACAACCAGGGTCTTTATATCTCAAAGCATTATTGTTCTGAAGAATAGCACTTACTTGTTCAGCTAAAAAGGTTTTCTTTTTCACATTCAGTTTCCTCTTCACAGTGCATAGATCTTTTAAAAATTTAGCATAGGAAGGAACCTGTTTAATAGCATCCAGCAAAGGTATATTGTTCCTTACCTGTTTGAAAATTTCAAAAATTTCAGAGTTGTGATTGACTTTCCTTTGTTTGGTCATGGCTTGAGGAAATGGAAGTGCTGGCGGAGAATCAGTCTTTTCTTTGCAATTTTCATATTCAACCCCTTCCTTACCCTCAGAGATTGACTCATCATCTTTCTCATAAGGTTCACGAGAGGGTTTTTCAATAACCTTACCACTGCGCAGAGTAGTGACTGATTTGACTTGATCCATGTGTTGGCTTCCGGAACTACTTGCATTTGCATTGTATTGCCCCTTGGGATTTTGTTGTGGTTGAGATGGAAACTTACCTTTCTCTTGGAAACTAAGAGCAGATGTTAATTTTGCAGGAGTATCTTTAAAATCTGTCATGTTTTGAGCAAGTTGAGTATTGATTGTCTCTTGCTTTTCAATGAATGCATGCAATATTTCCTCAAGATTTGTTCTAGAAGGTGGAGCATAAGGAGGTGCATATCCATGAGAATTTTGGAAATTGTGGTGTGCTTGAAACGGTGGTTGTGAAGTTTATGCATTC
>NW_011506566.1:0-714 GCF_000495115.2 Populus euphratica
ATTTTATATAATTTGTTTTTTGCATAATTAATTTAATAAAAAAAATTTATATCAACATGGCCTTGACGGAAATCAAAATTTTGATGGGTTAAGATATAAGAATTTTTTTTAATGTATTTTTTCCCTAGATTTTTTTTTAATGCATTTTTCCCTAGATTTTATTTTAAAAAAAATACAATTTAAACCTTTGTTATTGATTTTCATATTTAACTTAAAACAAAAAAAAAGCGATGTCATTTTCTTTTTTTTATCATTTAGCTTAAAACAATTATGTTTAATTGAGATCATATTAATAATTTAAATTATAAATTTTATTGGTTAATTTGACCGGTATTAATATAATATAATATATATTTTTTAATTTTAATTTTTTTATAACTCTTTAATTTATTTTTAGATTTAATCAAATTCATGAATTAATGCCCGGTCAAAACCAAGTTAAAAAAAGAATAAAAAAAAAAAAACAAGTTATCCACCTTGTTTAATTTATTATAGTCATTTATTATCGGGATTGTAAATCTCACATTTTAACTATGATTAATATAATATATCATCTTTTTAATTTATTTTAATTTAATTCCTTAATATATTTTTTTGTTTTACTTTTTAGCTAGGATTGCGGTTAAAATAATATAATAGCTACTTGAGATTTTATTTTTTTTAATTAGGTTGCCATTTAACGAGCCGATCAATTTGTACTTTGCCTGCTAGGAT
>NW_011506566.1:1062-2028 GCF_000495115.2 Populus euphratica
TCGAGGATATATTAAGTTGATTCTTCACATGTTTTTTTTAACGTCAGAATGGGGATTTGCTTCCAACATGTTTTAAATGCAAATCACAAAATTGAGAGACATATTTAATTAAATAAATGAAAAATAATATGTACTAATAAATAAATTATCAACAAAAACTAAAGACTAAATTAAAAAATTAATATATATATATAGATAGATAGATAGATAGATAAAAATATTTAATCTTATAATATGAATTATAAAACTAGTTGGGTCTAATAATTTTATTTTTTAGAACTAATTATTCATGCTAAGGGAGTGCTAAGAGAATTTATTGAATAAGAATAAAGTGAAAACATCATGCAGGGTTGAAAAAAAATTCCTAATATTATAAATAAAAAAATGTTATAATCTTATTAAAAACCGAGCAAAAATTAAATGCTAGTTTGTTAAAAATTATCACATTTTTTTAATTAACTTATTTTAAGTAATTTGAATTAAAATTAAATATGTGTCATGTTGAGCATCCCACACATTCATTTAATGAAGCTTAGTTTAATTAAAAATAAATAAAGCTTTTTTTTTTTAAAAAAAAGAGAAAAATAAATAAAACTTAAAAAATATAAAGAAAGCCTGTGCATCAGGGCTTGCAAGGTCAGACATGTGCTCTTAGGTTTTTCTTTTTTGTTCATGTAATAGGATGGATGATATATTATTTAATTTTTATTTAAAAAAATATTGCAAATGATGCACTACTTAGTTTTTTACCAATAAAAAGGTGGTCACAGAATTTTTTAATTCAAAATTTATTTTTCATCTTATCTTTACTTAATAAATACTATTAGAACCTAAAAATTAATTAAACAACTCATAAAAACTCTAAAATCTCCACAACTTTAATCTATCTTTTCGAGAAAAATAACAATTTAAAAATATCTCAACAAAACTTTCTCATTAAATAAAACTTATCAATATTAAAAAAAA
>NW_011506641.1:0-1953 GCF_000495115.2 Populus euphratica
CCAACGAATCCTAGCAATTAAACAGCTAGAAATTCTTATACTTGTATACAATCAAAAAGCCCGAATAATCTCTCTGCATGGTATAAAATATAAAGAAGTCACGAGTCAATAAGATTGTTTTTCTAATTGAAAACTAGTGATAAGATTTAGGATTAAAACAGACCAAATGGCAAGTTAATTTGAATTTATTTAATAAAAAAATCATTTTAATATTTTTAAATTATATATCTAAAAAAATAAAACAACAAGTTAGTGATATAACATTCGAGTAAAATAATTGCTTTAATCAAGAATATTCAAATAATTTCTTGTTAATTTATTATTACAATTCAATATATTTTTTTTGTTATAATTATAAGTATCTGGGTCAGCTTATATATACTTCGATTAATCTTTCAAGATTTTAAATTTAATAGTAATGTAAATTTTTAATGGGCTCGAAAAATTTATAAAATTTAAATTTATAATTTATAAAAAATAAATAAAAAATCTAACAAGTTAAATTACTATACATAAAAATACATTAATAATAATTAGATAAAAAATACTCGTCTAAAATTTAAGTTTTGGGGGCATGGAGAAGTGTATAAAATCTTAATTATTGATGATTTTGTGAGGTTGTGGGAGACGAACGAGGACATATAATGTGATGGGGTAGGCATGGTGGGAGACTCGTCCATCTATAAAAATTCATGAAGTGACAAGGGACTCCTACTAGTACTCGTAAAATGATTAAAAACAGCAAGTGAAATTCTGACCTAGCGGTGAGAGGAGCTTGTCTCTTCTTCTGTATTTGGATTCGAACCTCACCATGCACGCCTGTCACCTCCGCGATGTCTTACCTGTTCACTGGGCTTGCAGGATGTTCAGTGAGCCGTGTGGATTAGTCGTGATGCGCGTAAGCTGACCCAGACACCCCACATAAATTAAAAAAAAAATGATTAAAAACAACTACATGGTGGATTTTAGTGGCAATGCACCCTGTTTTTGTTGCCTAGCCAAAATTGTTTTCATGTGTTCCTATCTCTCTTGTTACTGCCCAAACTATATTTTATTATGTCGAGTGTGGATCTTACTAGCTTCTCTTCAGCAACACCATTGTCTTTCGTTCTTATCTTGTCATCTCATTAGAACACCGCTCCATTTTTGTCATTAAATTACTAGTTTACTCGTCACGCTATGCTGTCACGATGCTTTATACTAAAATTATTTTAAATATAAAAAAATATATCTAGATCCAATTATTGAACTTTTAATATTGTTGTTTAAATTTAACTCTTTAAAATTTTATACCACAGGGGTTTGTTTGCATTAGTTCTAACTCAGTACTATCTTTATATAGTCAAATTAGAACATACATCAGTCATGCATTATTATTGAAAAAAATAATTATATTTTTTTATTAGACAACTTATATATATCTTGATTAATTTTATAAAATTTAAAATTAATAACTATATAAGATTTTAATGATCTTGAAAACTGATAATTTCTAAATAACAATTTTAGAATTAATTAGTTAAATTATATTTTTTAAAATTAAAAAAAAATAATTATATTTGTTTAACCATCTTATTCTTGTTGACATAGATTTTTAAAATTTCACAACTCCACGAGCACTGTACAACCTTTCTATCCTCGGATTATTAGAGCCTAGAGGTGATTGAGATTTTATCTTCTTTCCCATGTTTTGGTACAATTAGTATTTTAGCCATAATTACCACTGCAACAAAATAGTGTTAGACAGGTTCTGGTCTAGTGGTGGGAGGGGCTTGTTCCCTTTCTCCGCACCTGAGTTCGAACCTTACCATGCATGTCTGTCACCCCCGCGGTGCCTTACCTGCTCACTGGGCTTGCAGGATGTTCAGTGGGCCGTGGGGATTAGTCGTGGTGCGCGTAAACTAGCCCGGACACCTCACGTAAATAAAAAAAAAAAAAAAGTGTTAGACAATG
>NW_011506650.1:0-1945 GCF_000495115.2 Populus euphratica
TGAGAGGTGTGTCAATAGCTATATTTTTAGAAGATAGTCAAGTTTTGGGGGTCGTCCCCAAAGCTTTAGCACAAGGGGACATCATTGAAAAAACAATTAGAAAGGAATTACGGGTCTTCATAATGTCTGCTCGAATGAATACAATGTTTAATAATGTTGATGCCTTCATTGCCTTACTAAGTGGTCTAGGCACATTGGAAGAGATCTTTCATATTTCCTCTTAGGCCCAACTGCACATTCACTATAAACCCATAGGTCTGTTAAATGTTAATGGTTATTATAATAAGTTGTTGTCTTTTCTTGATCATGCTATGGAACAAGAATTTCTAACATCTTCTGCACGACAAATCATAATCTTTGTTGCTACCACTGAACAATTGATTGACTAACTACAATCTTTCATTCCTGTAATTGATTCCTCTATGAGTCACATAAATTGGTCATCTAAGGAAAGCCGTAAAAAGTGTAGATTGGATTTGAGTCTTCATTTGTGAATCTTTGTGTCTTTTGATTTTATTAATAGCATAATATTTATGTTTTATTGTTTCTTATATTTGTTAAAGTGTATTTCAGGTTTGTCAATGTTCGTTATTTCAGGTGATATCTTCTATACTCTTTCTTTCTACGTTAGGACATTGAGGACAATATGTCGTTTTGGTTAAGGGGAGAGGTTAATAGTTGACAAAAAAATAATATTAACTATCTGTGTTTTCTATTTCATAAAGCATGTGCAAAATTGTTGTTACTAGGATGGCAAAGTAAATGAGCTCTTTTGTTAAAGTGACTTTTGAAATGCATCTTAGTAACCATTCTTAATAAGGTCTATCATAATACTTCTTGAAATATTCAGGTTTACAAACTCTCACATTGTTATCACTTAATTCTGCTCATATACTCATTTAACATGTATTCTTAAACCTTTATTTTCATACACACACTTTAACATATGATTGTGGGTTGCACATTGGATTATTACATTATTTATGTTTTTTTGTTAAAGGTAACAACTAAGGGAAATGGATAATATATAATTTGCAAAAAAAAAATAAAAAAAATAAAAAAATGATGATAATAAATATGTAGATAAGTTTGGTTTCGTAGCCTCCCTAACTTAAACAATTAAGCCTGAAGGGGTGTTTTAACTCCTAATACCCTAAAGTCAACTGATTTGGGAGTTATTGGCCCAACGCTTGTTACATGGGTTAAGGAGAAAAGCTTAAGGGAATCAAATATTGCACTATCTATGTATAGTATCTGCGACCCGAGTTACTAAGCTCGTAGGGGTGTCTTAACACCTAATGCCCTAAGACCAACTGGTCTGGGAGTCATTAGCATCTGCAACCCGAGTTACTAAGCTCGTAGGGATGTCTCAACACCTAATGCCCTAAGACCAACTGATTTGGGAGTCATTAGCTGAAAGCTCATTACATGGGCTAAAGATGCATTGTGTTTTAAGTTACATGTATATATATTTAAAAAAACAAAAAAAGAAAGAAAGAAAAACTCAACCCAAGGAAGTTAACCTTAAACATTAGAACAAAAATTTTGTTTTCTTCCAAGAAAAGCCCCATAATCATGTGTTGATACATTGAGCACAAAAGAAAGGTTTATTAATATCTTGTTAAGAGGTATTGAGCAGATATATAAATTTAATGAGAGTTTGTTTATTGGGATAGATTAATGAAAGTTGAATGATGAATACCTTGCTTTGTAGAATTTACAAATTATTTTTCTATTTTAATGCTTTGATTACTAGGGACTAGTAATAAGCTGGTTGAGAGGTATGATTGGTACTTAAAAGTGTATTTTTATCAAGATTTTGTATCATCATTTTGCATTTGAAGTATCAATAACTCCTTAACTAAAGCATAATTTATATTTTAGAATTGGCCACCTACTCATCAATTAGTTATTAAATCAATAGTTCCTAATTTTGGCCTATAAA
>NW_011506569.1:0-2023 GCF_000495115.2 Populus euphratica
TGTTTTATTATTCTAAAATTCACATCTTACTACAGTTATAATTTTTCAAATACAAGTTAAACGATTCACCACAGTTTAAAACAAAAATATATAATAATTTTAAATTATAACAAAAATTCATTGACTTTAATATTTTTCTCAATCATAAATGGTTGTTATTTGTAACCAAGTGTATAGTATAGGAGGCAATGCTAAAAGTTCGAAATTACTATCTCGAGGTCCTTAAAGAAAGATTCAATGCTATAATGGATATTTTATCAATGTACATTTCTTTTATATTAAAGATTATAGATAATATAGAAATACTTATAATATGGTATTTGTGTTAAGGAGTCAATTTTTAATGACATTAAAGTTGATTATTATGACAAGTTAGAAAAAAGACATTCTATTAGAATATGATAGAGCATAAAATACAAATGTTTTTATTTAAATGCTATTGTTATGATAGGTATAGAGGAATTAAGTTAAATCTTTACCATGGTTTGGTTGAAATCAATTAAAGAGGTAGACTTAGCAACATTAATGGTGTTTTTGTATTTTCCAAATAAAACCAATAAGTATATTACACATACACTCAATCCTTAGAAAGGATCATAATAGAGTTGATTAGTTGTTTGTTATGAAAACGAAACTTAAGAGTCATTTCCAAGTTGTTCATGATAGTAATCATGAAGTAACTAGGGAAGAAAATGTATTTCAACTAAATAAGTTAGTTGATTTATATCAAGTCATTTTATTTACTGAGATAGAAGAAGATTCAATTTTGTTGTAGATAATATTTATGTTTATATTAATATTAACAAGCTAAATAATATATTGAGTACTAGTGGAAATACAGAAAATAATAGATATTAAAATGATGCAAATAAAGGAAGATGAAGATGATAAGAATTTAGATTAAACAGTGGATCTGAAATGATTTTAGGTATAAAATATTATTATGCATTTAATATATTTATTGTCATTGTATAATGTATTTTAACTTTTAACATTTATTAAGCGTTATTATGGTGATTGTGGTTTTAATGTGTAATGAATACACATGTTGTTGCTATATAATTAGGATCGATAGGATTATATCTAATATATAAGAAACTAAATTACTATAAATTTATTGACAGAATACCTAAAAAAGTATAAAATCATCAGAATTATAAAGAGTTTCGGAAAGAATTGAGGAATATAAAACAATATATAGATTTTTTGACAAATAATTTTGCATCGATGATATTAAATATGGATACACTTACTAACAAACAACAATATCATTGGAAAATTATAGATAAGAATTAAGGAATTTTATTCTCTAAAGGTTTTACTAATGGAATATGAAATCATTAGAGAATTAGTTCTTCCAGGGATTGGATTCACCGATGAATATATGTCGACAACTGAAAAGTTATTGGGGAATTTAAGGGTTTTAGAAAGAGTTTTGAAATATTTAAATGATCAATAGAGTCACCAACAATATCAAAATTCCTATCGGCAAACAGTTTATTACCAATGGATAAACCAACATAAATTTATTTTGGTGATTTTAAACTAGATATGTTGAGGCAATCCCTAGTTGTCCCCAATTTCTTCTCCTTCTAAATCCTTTCTCTCTCTCTTACTTTAACAATAATAGTCACTGGCACTCTCTTTTTTCCACTCAATGGTTTCTCTTTTCTCTAGAAGACAGTTTCTCTCTTCTTGAAGTTTGATTTCTTTTAAACTCTTGGACTCTACTGTTGACATGCTATCATTTTGTTATGAATCATTCTTTAATTATAATGGTGTTTCCTCATTTATTTTTGTTTGAAATTGAAAAATCCCTAATTTGAGGGAATTAAAGTTTATGTTAGTTTTGGTTTTTGTATGAATTTATGATCTAAATAGACTATATAGAGAATGTTTTAATAATTTTATTTATTGATTTTTAGATATGATGTTGATTTTTTAGTAATTTAGTTAGTTAGTTGGAAAAAAAAATATTTTTGAGTAACGTACATAGATTATGTTATGTGGAATGAATTTGACC
>NW_011506571.1:0-2022 GCF_000495115.2 Populus euphratica
TTTTTTTATTTTTTTAAATTTATTTTTATATCATATTAAAATAATTTAAAAACATTTAAAAATATTAATTTAAAAAAATCTCAAAAATATAATAACACTCCAAAAACAAATTAAGTTTTAGATATTTAACAATGTAAATACTCTTTTGAAAAAGAGTGTAAGATTTTTAAATTTTCATGAATTAAATGTATGTTTGAGAATAATTTTCTATTTTGATTATATAACAAACCGGATTGATTTATTAAAAAATAATTGTTATTATAATTTTATTATATTCTTGTTGTTAATGAATTGTTATTTATTGAATGGGAGTTTTAGATTTAAATAATATAGTTAAGATTCCAATAATATTGTTATTTAAATTTAAAATAATTTTAATATTATATTTTTATTTTTTATTTTTTTAAAATTCTATTATTTACATGTAAATTACATGAACACGTGATTAGAGCATCGCATGACTTGAAAGAATTAGCTTCATTGGTAGTCATGGCATTGCTTCCTCGCTTATTTTTCGGATCAACCAAACAACTTTTCCATCTTTTATTTTATATTTTACTTCAAACTATTTGTGATATTAGTAAGTAAAACACCAATTTTTATATATTTTATTTTTTTCTTATATGTTATGAAAAACTACCACGTCAACATTTAATAAAATGCATTTAAATAAAAAAATTAATCATTTAAATATATAAAATAAAATATCAGACACACAAACAGCACAAAAAAAAATTGAATGTTAATTGATACTGACCATCTTAATATTTAATAATCTCAAATGATGAAATATATTTAAATAAAAAATTAATATTTTTTTTTATCAACCAAATATAAATTATATATTAAAATTTTATTTAATAAATTTAGGTTTTGGATTGAATGGTTGTTTATATAGTGTTAAAGTTTTAATAATTAAGTGATTATAAATTTAAATTTTATTATTTTTATTTATTTAATAAAAATTAAATATAAAATAATATAAACATCCATAAATTTTAAATTCAAATAATATTTACTTGAAAGGATATATTAAAAAATAATATAAATTTTATATTAAGATTTTATTTAATAGTTGAAGTTTTTAGATGAGATGAATTTTTTATACTAATTGGACTAAAAAAATAAATTATAAAACATCTTATATGTGTTAGAGTGTATTTGTTTTTTAGATAGTTTTGTAGTTGTAATTTTTTAAAAATTAAATTTTAAAAAAATATAATTAGATGTTGTTAGTTGGATTTAGATGTAAAAATTATAATTAATATTTATGTGCAGTAAAAAATATATATAAAATGTTTGGTTATAACTGTTTTTCAAAAATAATTTTTACTTGGAAATATATCAAAATTATTTTTTTATTGTTTAAAAATTATTTTTACTAGCAACAAAATAATCTGAAAATAAAAAAAAAAATTGAAGTAAATAATTTTTTAAAAAAATTTTAAAATATAAAAATAAATAGAGTTTTATAAAACTCATTTAAAAAAAATATAAAAACTACTTTACAAAAATTACATTTCAAACTAAATTTTTTAATGAATCCATACTATAAAGCACAGTTTGGTATATTATCAAATACTGAGATGCGTTTTTTACACCGCAAACTCAAAAACTAAGGCTAAACAAACGCACCCTAGTGATCCACAGATCACAGTTGATATGCCCGGTCGTTGGTGGTGGGTGACTCGAAAGATTGCTAATGGAGTCTGCAGCTAAAAGCATGATGAGTAGGAGACTAATGACAGCAAAAGCACCCAACAGAGCTGCTGTCCATGGAACTAAGCTACCTGCAACTGGAACCATCAACGTGAGCACCACTCATCGCTTGCCCTGTACATATATATCTTGATTTTTAACCAACCAAGAAACAGCTAATCTTGATTAATTTGAGAGTCGCCGGTTGGTTCTTGATTTTTATAGAGGGAAGAAGCGGAGAGAGAGATTGATAAAGGCAAAGAGGAAAAGGAAAAGAAGAGGGAAAAGTGGAGAAAGTTGTGGACTCCCAACTCAGCGGTTCTG
>NW_011506570.1:0-2022 GCF_000495115.2 Populus euphratica
TTCATCTCTTTGTCACTCATGACAATGACAAGAATGTTTGTTTTGTATAAATAATTTACAGAGATTTGGTCAGTATATATTCAATCTGTAAACTTAATTTACTTGTTAAAAGATATTTCCAACCCATAAAATTATCTAAAATAGTTTAGGGATAGTAATCAATTCAAAGCACTATTTTGCTGCCATCTTCTTCCAGCAATGTTACAATTATTTTCATTTTCATTGTCATAACAATCAATACCATCATCATCTTATCAATAGCATTATATTTATTATTTTTCTTAAAAAAAATTCCATGCTCATTTTAAAACGCCCCAGTCCCCAAGCACGCAACCATCGCCTGTACGTCGTGAGGAAATTGGGTCTAGAACATTGAAGGCTCTCCTCAAGCATGATTTCGGTGAGTCGTACGTGTGGATGTCTCGTGCAAACATGTTTCCTTTTGTTTTCTTTCTGAACCGGAAAAGTTTCCTTGTGTAGAGACAGGATCAACTTCTGCAACATGATATGATGTAAGTGAGTAATTAATGTAATTATTTTTAAAAAAAGAAAAAGATTAGCAAAATTAGCATTTATACAGTCCACAAGGGGAGGACCAAATGGTTGAGAGTGGGAAAGGGAAGCAAATAAATACTCTTTAATGCAATCTAACATTTTGGGCATTGCTCTGACATGAACGATCCCTTTACATCAAACTCTCTCCTCTCTATTTGGATCTCGATATTTCTACACATTCCCTCTGTCCATGTCAAACTGTCGTGACATGGGGCGGCATTAATTTCCACACCGCCCACTGCCGGCTGCTCTACCAAAAAAAAATCTACACTTCAGGTTGCAGGGCCATGAAACGCGCGGACTCCGGAGCCATTGTTTATTAGGAATTAGCTCGTATGCAGAGAGAATCCCATGATCCCAGGCGTACAGTTGCAGGAGACAATTGATTAGAAACTGTGGAAACAAGCTTTCAGCCTGTCCTTTCCATTAAATTGAGAAAATGCCATCTGCTTTCTTGTTTATATATGAAATCGTATATTGACCTGAGAACATTTTTCAAGCCGGAGGTGCGGCGATGTAAGATCAAGGAAAAATCTACAACGGGTACATGGCCACTGCTTGAAATAGGAGGGGCAATATGCATGCCAGCGGTGGATGATAACGGATGGACTGTTTTATTTAAAAATATATTAAAATAATATTTTTTATTTTTTAAAATTTTATTTTTAATATCAACACATCAAAACAATTTAAAAATTAAAAAAAATTATTTTTTTAACAAACAACTATTTTAGTTTTTAATCAGCTTTCAAAACAGTTTTTATAATTTTACCTAGTATATTTTATAATAACTTTAGGAGAAAAAAATCCCGAAAACCTATTAAAAATAAAATAAAAGCCTAGTTGCAAAACGGAAACTTCGTCCTCTTTGAGGCCATTGTTATTTATCGGTTGTTGAAAAATGACGAGTCGAGGCGACTGGAGCACATGTATTTTTAAATCAAATAAAATAATTATTTTTCAGAAACACCATCTGAAGAGGAATTGAAGCTGGAAGCCCGTTTGCTAGCCAGACAGCCCAGTGCGTGGATTTCCTATGGGCCTTGTCATCATTTGTTGGTCTCAAATTTAGTCTGTATTTTATCTCTAGGTCCATCTTATAAATCTTTGTTGGGCTAATATGTGTATCATGTGACTTTAAAAGCATGTTTGGGGTTTCGTTTACAAAATTTAAATTTATTTTTTATATTTTTTTAATAATTTTAATGTGTTTACATCAGAAATAATTTTTTAAAAATTTTTAAAAATATTTTAATATATTTATAAGTAAAAAACACTTAAAAAAATATTACCACATTTTCAAATAACCCTGAACGATTTCATCTACCACTCTCCTATTTCAAAAAAAAATAATGATAATAATGTCGAGTTTTTAATCAATGGTTTTCCTTTTATTTGTCTCTTTCCCCTTTTGACGAGTAGAAAGGAGTTTCATCAATGTCACCTAGCAGTAAATTACAATGCAAG
>NW_011506606.1:0-1714 GCF_000495115.2 Populus euphratica
CAACAACAATAACAACAACAACAACAATAATAATAACAATAACAATAATAATAATAATAATAACAATAATAATAATAACCATTAGTGTAACTTTTTCACCTTGACATAATAAACTTAGCTAGACATAATGAAAGAAAGAAGAATAAATAAACAAAATAAGAACATAAATAAGATAAAAGTTAACTAAGTAAATGAAAGGAAATGAAAGGCATAAACTTGATATTAATGAAAGCAAAACATAAACATTACAAAAAATACAAAGAAAGAAAGCAAGAGCATGATCTTGATCTTATAGGCCAAAATTAGGAACTATTGATTTGATGACTAATTGATGAGTGGGTGGCCAACTCTTGACTTGGTGACAATCCTTATCTTCTCTTATCTGCCCAAAATGTCATTGATAACGTCAAAATTGGAGCCACTTGAAAACATGAAAGTTGTAGGCAATTGTCTCAGCTTTCTTGTGTAAACAATTCAGCTCATTTGGACTTCTAGAACTCCAGATATGGCCAAAATACCAAACAGTGCTCGACCAAAATACTGAACAGTGCTCGAGCTGGAGGACAAATTCGGGCTTCTTTGTTGTTTCTACAATTTGGACTTGAAAATGGCCTTTTCAGATCTTGGGCTCCATATGAAAGTTGTAGGCCTATGTCTTACCTTTCCATCCATATAAATTGGACCTAAATCTGAGATCTGTAGCTCGGTAGACCTAAATCTGAGATCTATAGCTCCAGATATGATCCAATTACCGAATAGTGTTCCGGTTTGGATTGCACCGACATCTCTTTTCTAATTTTGGTCATCTCTTTGCCCTTGCAATTTAAGTTCTTAAAGTCATCAATCAATCCTTTCATTTATATGATAGAGCTGCATTTAAAATAAATATTTACCATAAATTAAAGGTATCTTATATTATTAGATATATTATTATAAAATATGCTTTAGTTAAGGAGTTATTGATACTTCAAGTGGAAAATGATGATATAAAACCATGATAAAAATGCACTTTTAAGTACTAATCACACCCCCCAACCAGCTTATTACTAGTCCCTAGTAATCAAAGCGTTAAAATAGAAAAACAATTTGCAAATTCCATAAAGTAAGGTATTCATCATTTAACTTCCATTAATCTATCCAGATAAACAAACTCTCGTTAAATTTATATACCTGCTCAATACCTCTTAACAAGATATTCATAAACCTTTCTTTTGTGCTCAATGTATCAACATATAATTATGGGTCTTTTCTTGGAAGAAAACAAAATTTTTGTTCTAATGTTTAAGGTTAACTTCCTTGGGTTGGGATTATTATTTTTCTCTTTTTTTTTTCTTCTTTTTTTTTTAAATATATATACATTTAATTTTAAAACACCATGCATCTTTAACCCATGTAACGAGCTTTTGGCTAATGACTCCCTAACCAGTTGGTCTTAGGGCATTAGGTGTTAAGACACCCCTAGCAGCTTAGTAACTCGGGTCGCAGATACTGATATGTAGATAGTGCAATGTTTGATTCCCTTAAGCTTTTCTCCTCAACCCATGTAACAAGCATTGAGCCAATAGCTCCCAAGTCAGTTGACTTTAGGGTATTAGGTGTTAAAACACCCCTTCGGGCTTAATTGCTTAGGTTAGGGAGGCTACGAAACCAAACTTATCTACATTTTTATTATCATCATTTTTTTTTCTTTTTTTCTTTTTTTCTTCTTTTTTTT
>NW_011506606.1:1829-1989 GCF_000495115.2 Populus euphratica
GTGCAACCCACAATCATATGTTAAAGTGTGTGTATGAAAATTAAGGTTTAAGAATACATGTTAAATGAGTATATGAGCAGAATTAAGTGATAATAAGGCGAGAGTTTGTAAATCTGAATATTTCAAGAAGTATTATAATAGACCTTGTTAAGAATGGTTA
>NW_011506616.1:0-1984 GCF_000495115.2 Populus euphratica
CTGAAGCATGTGGAAGTTATTTCTCATCAAAAAAGACAATTGCAAAAATCTTACAACGTGGATTTTATTGGTCCACCATGTTCAAGGACACACATGCATTCTGTAAAACTTGTGAAAATTGTCAAAAAATTGACACTGGTCAAAAAGTTTTGTTTTATGATTCTCAACTCTATGCATTCCCTAAAGAGCTAAGATTAAGATGGACCAATCCTTATGGGGCCTGTGATATTGAGAATTCAATGAATGACAATGATTTTAAGGAAAATGGACATCGTTTGAAAGCTTACTTTGATAATTTTCCTAGTGAAAATGAATCAGCTGGTTTGAATGATCTTGTAGATAAAGGTTGATTATTTTGTTTTTCTCACATTTTCTTTTTTTTATGTTTCTTTTTGAGTGATTTTTGCTAGTTTCTCTCACCCCGGTCAAATGGCGGATAACGGTACTCCGTGACTTAAGTCGGTTCTTTCAGTTTCCCATAATTACTGATATTTGTGTATATATTTGTGCAATTCTTTGAATCTCTCTTCCAATTCTCATTTGAAAATGGACACTAATCTTGAAAAATTGAAAAAGTATTTTTCCGCTCTGCCTCAGAATGCGATTACAAAAATTTACCGTGCTAGATGTGCAAGATTGAGATTGTTAATGAATCATGGAATTCCTGAAGATATTCATTGGTTGATTGAAGCAAAGGTCCGATTATCAGGTGAGTCCTCTAACTTCTTCATTTCACACATGCCTGGAACAGGTAAAAGCACTTTTGCAAAGAAGCGTCGTGCAAAACGACTGGATGTCTGTCATCGATGTGCTAGATGGACTTGTAATACACAATGTCGTTCTTTAGGAATGGTATCTATAAACCGTGAAGATAAAATACAATTCATTAAGGATGGCCTGAGTAAGGAGTCTTTAGATAATCTTCTATTGACTCTTGAGACGCATCCTAATGGAGATGTGCATCGTGCAATTCATGATTTATGGCCACTATTTCATAAAGAACATGATCGACTTAGTCTTGGGAATCTGATTAAAAAAGACCCTGTTAGCCAGTTTTTAAGAAAACTGGATGGGAAGCCTATCCCCGACCCATAGAGGGCGTTTAAGCCGTTCTTGGACGTAAAACCAAGGGAAGATGTGAGCCACAATCACAACTACCTGTACATACACATGCTTGGTTTTATTATTGTGTTTTGTTGTTTCTTATATTTGTTTCAGTGTGTTTCAGGTTTGTCAGTGTTCGTTATTTCAGGTGATATCTTCTATACTCTATCTTTCTACCTTAGAACATTGAGGACAATGTCTCGTTTTGGTTGGGGGGAGAAGGTAGTAGTTGATAAAAAAAAAAAAATTGTTTTTCATTTCATAAAGCATGTGCATAATTGCTGTTACTAGGGTGGCAGAGTAAAGGAGTTCTTTTGCTAAAGTGACTCTTGAGACGCATCTTAGTAACCATTCTTAACAAGGTCTATTATAATACTTCCTGAAATATTCAGGTTTACAAACTCTCGTATTGTTACCACTTAATTATGCTCATATACTTATTTAACATGTATTTTTAAACCTTAATTTACACACACACACTTTAACATATGATTGTGGGTTGCATATTGGATTATTACATTATTTATGTTCTTTTGTTAAAGGTAACAACTAAGGGAAAGGCATTGTATATAATTAAAAAAAAACATGAAAAAAAAAATAAAAAATAAAAAATAAAAAAAATAATAAAAAAAATGATGATAATAAAAATGTAGATAAGTTTGATTTCGTAGCCTCCCTAACCTAAGCAATTAAGCCCGAAGGGGTGTTTTAACCCCTAATACCCTAAAGTCAACTGACTTGGGAGTTATTGGCCCAACGCTCGTTACATGGGTTGAGGAGAAACGCTTAAGGGAATCAAACATTGCACTATCTACATATCAGTATCTGCGACCCGAGTTACTAAGCTTGTAGGGGTGTCTTAACACCTAATGCCCTAAGA
>NW_011500559.1:0-820 GCF_000495115.2 Populus euphratica
TCTCACCCCGTTCAAATGGTGGACAACGGTACTCCGTGACTTAAGTCGGTTATTTCAGTTTCCCACAATAACTGATATCTGTGTATATATTTGTGCAATTATTTGAATCTCTCTTCTAATTCTCATTTGAAAATGGACACTAATATTTGATTAGTACTTAAAAGTGCATTTTTATCATGATTTTATATCATCATTTTGCACTTGAAGTATCAATAACTCCTTAACTAAAGCATGTTTTATAATAATATATCTAATAATATAAGATACCTTTAATTTGTGGTAAATGTTCATTTTAAATGCAGGCCTATCACATAAATGAAAGGATTGATTGATGACTTTAAGAACTTAAATTGCAAGGGTAAAGAGATGACCAAAATTAGAAAAGAGATGTCGGTGCAATCCAAACCGGAGCATGGTTTGGTAATTGGGTCATATCTGGAGTTATAGATCTCAGATTTAGGTCTACATTATATGGATGGAAAGGTAAGACATATGCCTACAACTTTCATATGGAGCCCAAGATCTAAAAAAAAACATGGCTACAAAATTTATGTATGGTATAACCGACACCTGAGCTATGAAAGAAACTTGATTTGTTGTTAACATAAGTTATAATCATAAATGCTTGATGAACAGTGAGTCCATATTAAGTTTATGCAACAACAAAGAAGTCCGAATCTATCTTCCAACCCGAGCACTGTTCAGTATTTTGGCCATATCTGGAGTTCTAGAAGTCCAAATGAGCTGAATGTTTTACATTTTATGGAAAGCTGAGACAATTGCCCACAGCTTCCACAATTCAGTTGGCTATAATTCTGAT